>NC_091181.1:5931207-6051207 GCF_040958095.1 Procambarus clarkii | reverse complement strand
CACCAAGTGCCGTCAGGAATTTGGGGGAAATAGCCTCAGCTACCAATCATCTTTTGTACTGTCACTATTGGTCGAGTGGTTAAGGCACCATGTACACCAGCTGCATAGTGCGCCTTGCTGTCTGGGTTCGAGTCACTTCTGGGGTTAGATTTTTCAGTCGCATATATGCTTGGGGACCATTCAAGCTAGTTTGCATTTGTGTTGCTCACGTGTGTCCACAAAGTAAGTTGATTCGATGAAATAACTATGCCCAAGATTACCACCAAGTGCCATCGGGACGGTGGGGGAAATAGTCTCCGGTACCATTGTATTTTGTATGGTCATAGTTGGTCGAGTTGATAAAGTACCATGTACACCAGTTGCTTAGTGTGCCTTTCTGTCTGGTTTCGAGTCAGTTCTGGGGTGTGATTTTTTCAGTCCCATATATGCTTGGGGACCATTCAACCTTGTTTGCATTTGTGTTGCTCACGTGGCCCCACAAAGTGAGGTGATTTGATGAAATAACTATGCTCAAGATTACCACCAAGTGCCATCTGTACGGTGGAGTTAATGGCCTCGGATACCATCGTCTTTTTTAATGGTCACGGTGTGTCTAGTGGTTAATGTATATAAATAAAGTGTAACCAACAACTACTCGCTTTCCTTCATGACTGTGGCATATCTGACAATACTGAAATTAACTCACATGCGACTGAGCCTTGCCTAACCTAGCCTAACCTTGTCCAAGGTGCTGTCTTCTGCTTTGCCGGTATAATAATGCTCTCTCATCCAAAAAGAAAAAAATATATATATAATGGAGGATTTTTTGGGTACCACCTCTGGTGCCAATGTGGGGACCCATAGCCTCGGAGAAGAAAATAAAAAGTATTCAGAGGAGACCTTGTGGTTTCTCACTGAACACTAATATTATCTTCTCCTACCACCCCCATTCTTTTGTATGTACACATATATATTTACTTTATTTGAACTTTGTTACAAAAAAGGAGTTACATATGGATTACAAAGATGGTTATCATAGGTTGTCGAGTTCCTCCAGCGCCTCAGATGGCGGGCAGGAACCCTGGATGCAGTGCGCATTTCCCCTCTGTATCGCCACACTGAGGCACTGGAAAAGAAAGCTTGCAGCTCTTGGGTCCCTTGTTGTTTCAATGAGCCTAGAACCCAGTTCCTTCAAAAAACTGGTAGCACTTTTACCCCAGGCGCCGAGTGTCTCAGAAACAATGGGGACAAAATTGTAGTGGTGATCCAGTTCTCTATACTTACGGGATTTGGCTGCTTCCCTGTGGGTGGCAGCGCCACCTGGTTGTGCAACACTGAGGTTAATGTAGGTGTTAGCCAGGGTTGATACGCACGTGTAGTCCCATACCAACTGCTTGCCATTCTTCCAGGGGTTCACTGTGATACCATCCGGGCGACCAATAAGAGCATCAGAGTTACGGGCGTTAGGTAACGGGGCTCTCTTTCAGCTGGGCATCCAGCTGTGGTGAGGCTCCTCTTGATGATGTCGTTAACTTCACTGTGCCTCGAGTGCCATCCCCCTGTGCTTTGGCAGAGTAGGCCATGGTGGCCGTACCTGTCAGCCACCACCTCGCCGCAAATACACCTATATCTGGTGTGGATTGGGGCAGCAAGGCGGAGGGCCACAGCAATTCGGAGGGCGTGTGGTGTGAGACGCGTGCCAGTTGCCGACATTGGGGTTGCTAACAGGAAATCCCCTGCATGTGGTGCTGCTACTGCTGTGAGGCGAGCAATGTCGTGTTGTGTTGTTGCAGCACCCAGGCACTCTGCAGCAATTTGGTCTACAATGGGGCCATCCCAGCTGGATTGCTTGTGGGCTTTTGGGGATAATGGTTGAGGTGATGGGCCTGCACGAGAGGCCCACTCTGTGGCACAGTGTGTAAAATTGGGATCGTGTACACCTGCCAGCTGATGTAAGTGGGTAGGTAGAATTTCCTTCACAAGGTCGTCGGATGCTGATAAGGAGGACAGGAAGGCTGGAACAGCGATTTGCGTTGCTGTTCGAACTCCGAGGCCCCCAGGTCTTACGGGAAGAGAGACTTGTTTCCACTGTAGGTCATCGAGAGAGAGGTTAAGGGCTTTTTCTAGCATTGATTTCAGTAACCGGTCATACTCACTTAGTTTTTGGCTACTGTAAGATGGTGAACACCTCAGAAAGTAGGTTAACCTGGGGAGGGACAGACATCTGGTGATGAGGTAGAGTGCATCATGAGCATCAATATCCTCAATCCTCCCATCCATCCTCTTAAGGTCGGCGATTTTCTTATCAAGGACCTCATCGATGGCTTTCAACCCCAGGGGAGCTCCTAGGAGTGTGCTGTCTTCAGGTTTAGTTTTATGGATATTTGGCAGAAGACCCTCTATTCTCTCTACGATGCCCTGGTTGGAACATATTATTTCACATTTAGAAGGGTTCAGGGTGAGGCCTAAAACTGCACCTTGCTCCTGGATTTTTCTGATGTCCTCCAGGAGGGAGTCTTGGGAACCAGCTAGGGTACCATCATCCAAGAACCAGATGTTAAGCTCGCTGGACAGCTCGCTTTATTATATAAGCTCGCTTTATATAATATATATAAATAAAATAATTTCCTAACTAATCAGTATAGTCTCCATGTACTCATGTAAGCATCTACCTCAGTATCATAGTAAAATCTTACTCATGTATAATCTTTCCCTGTTATCTTTAAATTTATTTGTAGTTTGATTTATATTAGTCATTAATTGGGATTAATTAACTGAGTTCATTATTTTACTTTCTTAAGTTCATACTAATTATTGGATCATAACAAAGCAATTTTATAGTTATATAGTTTTGCTGCTATTTTTGACTTTTAACTTTTAACTCTTATCAGTCAGTGTACCTGAGCATATCTCTTAAAGTAATCTACCTCACTTTTGTTTTAGTGTAACATTAGTAATTAACTATAGTGTAATTATATTATTAAATTAAGCTACTGTTTTTTATTTGTCAATTGTTATTTGCTATTACTGTCTCATTTTAGTTTTCTTCATATATTATTTGTTTATATTATATATACATTTGCATATTCTCTCTTTTTTTTCTCTGCTTACCATAATTGTTTTATTTTTTTAGCAGATTTAGTATTTTACTGCTCTGTACTTGCTTTCCTTATTACCTCGACTCCATTGCATCCACATGCAAGCTGATATTGATCCTGAACAAAATCTACTATCTCAACTATACAATAACCAACTGTTACGAACCCGACTCCATCGTCGGAGCATGGAGCAGTGACGTCAATACCGTCTATGCGCCTGTTCCCGAAACCCCCACAAAATGGACGACGCCATCTGGTGGTGGCAGTATGATACCTGCAAGAGACGCTAGATTCCTGCCCTGGTAGCCCAAAGAGTCCCTGTTGCTGACCTCTGGTGAGGTGGCGCCTAGAAAAATGGCGCCATCTATTGTGGGAGGAGGTGTATGTCAATGTCAGGATCCGTAAGTTCTATTTCCTAGTGTCCCAAGTACTGGCCAGTCTACTGATAACGTGTCTGTATCCACAGATGCGATGTAGGGTTGCAGCGATACGGAAACAGGCAGTCTGTAACACCCATGACCCCCCCACCCTGACTAAGACTAACCCAGGATGACCCATCCTGGGTTAGTTTTAGTCAGCTAGTTTCAAGTATGTAATATTTCATGATACTCTTGTCAAACATTGCAATGGAATTAGACCCCAGATTCTTATGTGTAAACATCCATGGATCTCCCCCCTTTTGGCCAGGTCACAGGTCAGTCACACTCGTAATTAATAATTTCTCTCTTGAACAGTGTATGGTGAATGTCAAACAAGCTTGATGGAAAAATTCTTGAGTATTTGTGCACGTGTGGCCGACCTCTTACATTCTTGGTGTAGGTAGCAACAGCAAATCTCCCCCTCACCCCCCCCTTTTGGGGTGTATATATTGGTCCAGTAGAGACTTAGAGACGGAGTGCCGGACACCAGGGTCAGGAGTGGATCTGTGAGAACATCGCACAGCCAGGGAGGGACAGAGTGAATCCACCGGAGGGAGAAACAGAGGTCTTAAGGTAAAGTGTTTTGTCTGTCAGTGTCTCTGAGGGTTTTGTTCCATGTCTAAATTTCTTAACTATTGGCCAGTGTTAGAGTAGGATTTATAGTGGTGATTACCATAATTTTCTTCTCAATAAACTTTTGTTAAGTTTCCCATCTGTCAATTGTTGAATCCTCTTAGCCTTTTGGATATAGTGAGCTGACAACCATCTCATAATTAATGACAGTTATAGAAAGTACTCTCCAAGTCAAGCAATGTTTCTTGCCTCGTTGCTTGATATAGTTTCAATGGTCAAGGCAGACGGTGGTAGCATTTTTTTAATCCTGTGTAGCATTTCCTTGTTGGCAGTGTACCTTTTAGTTCCAGCGTAACCATCATATGTCAGCTCATATTACTGTGTTCAATAACAGTGTTACCAAGTGCAATCGATAGGAAGTGTTACTCAGTATAAGTAGTAGGGTTACATATATTATTTACTTTATATTTCATAGTGGTGTTACAAGTCTACTCAGGGTAGCCTATTATCTCTACTTAATTCTGCTTTACGTGGGCAGTGAGCCGCCGCCGAAGAGGAACTGAGTAGTGTCTGCTGTCTGCCTGTGAAGTGGCAGTGACAGAATTCGGCGTATCCCGGGACTGGCTAGAGGAAGAGACGGTGGACAGTCGGGTGCTAGTGAGGAGTGTAACTAGCTAGTTGCAAGAAGCTCCTGCCAGGGGTTCGTTACCCTTGTATTTGTTCGTTTAGAGGCCCAGCAGCGTGTGGCTGATGTTCTCTGCCAGCACCAGGCTGGAGAGTGATTGTGGTCATTCACAAGGAGCACCTAGTGAGACTGTAGATAGGCTGGCCCATGGCTAGGGTAGACTCGTTGGTGTTTCCCAGTACTGGTTGAGGACGGTACTGTGTGTTGAGGAAACACGGAAGTTAACAAGACTGCCTTGCACGAGCATCGAGGAGCGCTTAGTGTCCTATGAGAGCGACACATGTGTATATATCAGTGTAGTAATACTTCGTTTATGATTCTGTTTAAGGTGATGGCAAAGTGATATGTGAATATATTGATAATTGATGAAGTGTCGTATTCCTTTCAACTCCCTCCTTCTGGTTTACTTGCA
Organism: Procambarus clarkii; assembly: GCF_040958095.1. Classification (NCBI taxonomy): domain Eukaryota; kingdom Metazoa; phylum Arthropoda; class Malacostraca; order Decapoda; family Cambaridae; genus Procambarus; species Procambarus clarkii. Next base: position 6,046,041 of record NC_091181.1, on the reverse strand, counting down.
TTACCAAGCTCGCTCCTTGAAAGCCACTACCGACTTTGGGTCGGATACTAATACTTTGGTTCCTTCAGCAAAGAACCCAGTTGCGACCCATAGTGGCTGTAACACCAACACACACCACTGTGTGTGTGTGTGTTGGTTATTGTACCAACACACTGACCATCACCACTGTAGGTACTACACAGCGCACCAGGCAAAAAAACATACTCCGAAATAACACTTACTTATCAGTTTTCAACCAAAATGTCAGATCACTTGGTAAGCATTTTGATGATATAAAGGCAATACTTTTAGCGCTAGGTACTGAACTATCGCTCATTATTCTAACAGAAACCTGGCTAAGTAAAGACCATACCCAATTTTTCAACTTAGCTGGTTATAGAGCCTTTCACCACTGTAGGCCTAACAAAAAAGGAGGTGGCACAGCTATATACTACCAAGATACCTTCATCTGCAACGGTGTCATTAGTGATAGAGATGACTACTGTGAATATATTTTTGATAAATTTTCAATTATATCCCTCATTATCCTTGACTATTGGAGGCATCTATAGATTTCCCAATACTAACATAGCTGCATTCTCAGACAACTTGATGACTCTTATCATAAACAATAATCTCAACAAAAATCACATAGTTCTCGGAGGTGATTTCAATATTGACCCAGGGTTACAAAATAGCCCTCAAGTAGACTATTTGCTTAACAACATGAATTCCTGTATGCTCATCCCCGCAATCACTAGGTCCACCCGATTCACTCAAACATCTGCGACTACCCTGGATCATTTATGGACCAACATAACAGCTCCCCTTACATCAGGTATAATCACTGACAGAACAACTGACCACTATCTCACCTTCCTTGTAGCGGACCTGGCGATAACACCACCAGCTAACAAGAAAATTTCCTTTGGGTTACACAGTGAAGCGGCAATAGGCAATCTCACAAATGCCCTCTACAATGTAAACTGGGAATCTGAATTTATCAATACACAGGCTATTAATTCGCTAACTAGCCTCTTCCTTTCCAAAATTCTAAGCCTTTACAATACTTACTGTCCTCTCCTCACCAAGCAAGTAACTGGCAAAAGGTTAAATAATCCCTGGCTCACTAATGGCATACTTAAAGCAATCGACAAGAAAAATGAATGTGAAAAAAATTAAGATTGGCCTAGTTGCAAAAGAAGTAGTTTAGAGGTACTCATCAGTGCTTACCAGTATAATAAGAGCAAAGCGTTCCTATTACGAGAATAGATTCAAAGAAGCGAAAGGCAACATGAAAAGCACATGGAGAGCCATCTCTAACATCCTAGGAGCTAAACAACATTCACATAATAAGATAAAAATCTCCAAGGATGGTTATACACCTGTAACAGCTCTTGAAACAGCAACTGAATTTAATAGCTTCTTTTCATCGATTGGTGCTAACCTTGCCCAGAAAATCCCAGAGACTCAGACACATGTTACCACATATCTTTCAGGCAGCTATCCAAACTCTTTTCTCCTCTCTCAGGTCAGCTCTACAAATTTTATTTCCATCATTCACTCGCTAAAAACTAAAGCTGGGAACATTAGTGAAATACCTTCGATGGTATACGGTAGTGCCTCCCATGTCCTTGCACCACCTACAGCATTGCTGTTCAATAAATCCCTAGTGTCCTACCTTCCCTGATATCCATAAAATGGCAAGAGTAACGCCAGTTCATAAAGGAGGTAACGCGGCAGACATAAATAATTAGACCCATATCGAATCTACCTATATTATAAAAAATATTAGAAAAAATTATTTACAAACAGCACTATTCTTATCTTGTAAAATTTAATATACTAATTCCCTGTCAGTTTGGCTTCCGCTCTCAAAAGAGTACCAATGATGCTATTGTCAGTCTGCTTGACTTAATCTACTCAGCCCTTGACAAAAGTGAGTTTCCGTTTGGACTCTTCATCGACCTGAAAAAAGTCTTTGATACTGCTAACCATAACTACCGCTTACTTAAACTCCACCATTATGGAGTCCGTGGCCTTGCCATGAACTATATCCGATCCTATCTTAGTGACAGACAACAATATGTAGCCATCAATGATGTAACCTCTCCATCTCTACCACTAACCGTATGGGTGCCACAGGGCAGCATCCTAGGACCCCTCCAGTTTCTTATATACATCAAATGATCTCCTTAAGGTGTCTAACATGCTTAAACCTATATTGTTTGCTGATGATACTACTCTCATCTATTCTGACCCCAACCCACTCATGTTAAATAATGTTGTAAACAATGAATTAAAAAAAGTCCACTTGTGGTAGTCAACCAACAAACACACTAAACATAGAAAAGACCTACTGTATCTTATTTGGAAACAAATCAAAAAATGTAATTCAGCTTGCATTTTTTACTTGCAGCGTTATACAACACATAACTAAAAAGGTTTCTAAAACAGTTGGTATACTCTCTAAGATCAGATATTATGTACCCTACTCTGCTCGTCTCTCACTCTATTATGCACTTATGTACCCCTACCTTACTTATGGTATCTGTGCTTGGGGGTTCAACCTCTGCAAAATACCTCAAGCTCAACATCATCCAGCAAAAATCTGCTATCAGGACAATGAATAACTCTGCCTTCAGACAACACACAGCTCCATTGTTCAAATCCCTAAACATACTAACCATAAACTCACTCCATACATTCTCCTGTTTAAATTACGTTTATAACACCCTTTTTCTAAGTTCAAACCCTGTTCTGAAACTCTTCCTGGACATATGTAATAGAACACATGCCCACCACACCAGACATAAATATATCTTTGATATCCCCAGAGTCAAACTTAATCTATGTAAACACTCTATGCAAATAAAGGGACCTAGTCTATGGAACTCACTCCCTAATGATTTGAAAAGCTGTCCAATTTTTGCCTTATTCAAAAATAAAACCAAATAGTACCTAATTTCATCTTCATAGTTTTCTACCATGAACTAGTGCTACTCAATCCTCCAATATTTGTACCTAAGCCATATTACTTTAACATTGTAATCTTAGATATCATCTAATATCATGGTTGTTGTATTGAGTGCATTTTCTATTGCATTATTCCTTGAAACTTTTCCTCGAAATGATCTTCATATTGTGCTTCAGTGAACAATGTATAACCCTGAAAAACTATCCTCATGTACCTAGTAATCCTTGTTTCTTTATTGTGTGTTGTTATTATTGTGTATTATTCTGATCTGCTTTTGTGTCAAAACTTCTTCAAATTGCCTGTAAACACTTTTTGTTGATTTTACTGTAATTATTCTACTTAAAATTATCTGTACCTGTAAAGAAAAGCTGTAACATACCTGCTAACATTTTTTAGAAATTTTACTGTTAATTCATAAAAAAAAATCTGTTAGTTTAAGGACTTGCCCGAAACTCTATGCGTGCTAGTGGTTTTACAAGAATGTTAATTCAACTTATTTTCTATATTCTCTGTTAAACCCCAATGTAACTTCTTGTATATAAATAAATAAATATGGTACCATGTACACCAATTGCATAGTGCATCTGGCTGTCTGGGTTCGAGTCACTTCTTGGGTTTGAAGATTTCAGTCGCATATATGCTTAGGGACCATTCTAGATTGTATGCATTTATGTTGCTCACGTAGCCCCTCAAAGTGAGGTGATTCGATGAAATAACTATGCCCAAGATTACCACCAAGTGCCGTCTGGACAGTGGGGGAAATAGCCTCAGCTACTATCATCTTTTGTACAGTCAATGTTAGTCGAGTGGTTAAGGCACCATTTAAACCAGTTGCATAGTGCGCCTGGCTGTCTGGGTTCACGTGAATTCTGGGGAGTTAGGCTTCTAGTCGCATATATGCTTGTTGACTATTCAACCTTGTTTGCTTTTATGTTGCTCATGTGGCCCCAGGAAGTAAAATGATTCTATGAAATAACTATGCCCAAGATTACCACCAAGTGCCGTCGGCACGGTGAGAAAAATAGCCTCGGCTAACATCGTCTTTTGTACAGTATAGTTTGGTCGAGTGGTTAAGGTACCATGTACACCAGTTCCATAGAGCGCCTGGCTGTCTGTGTTCGAGTCACTTCTGGAGTGTGGAGTTTTCAGTGGCATATATGCTTGGGGATCATTCAAGCTTGTTTGCATTTGTGTTGCTCACGTGGCTCCACAAAGTGAGGTGATTCGGTGCTTTTAAAATGTTTAGCTAACCTAGCTAATTCTAGTTTAACCTAGTTTAGCTAATTCATAGATACACAGATTTATGTATGCCCTACATAAAGTGTTCGATGTGTCTTTTATATAGTGTCATTAATGTGCATTAACAAAGGTGAAATGTAATTCTGATCAGGTTTCGAAAATACTTTATACACATACATATACATACACACACATATACGTACATATACATATATCCATACATACCCATGGCGGGATCTAGCCATGGGTACTGAAAGAGTGTGCAGAGTCACTTTGCTTGCCACTCTCCGTAGTGTATAGTAGGTCACTGGAGACGGGAGACCTACCAGAAATATGGAAGACAGCGAATGTGGTCCCAATATGCAAAAGGACGACAGGCAAGAGGCACTGAACTTCAGGCCAGTATCCTTGACTTGTATACCATGCAAGGTGATGGAGAAGATCGTGAGAAAAAACCTAATAGCACATCTGAAGAGAAGGGATTTCGTGACAAATCGACAACATGGGTTCAGGGAGGGTAAATCTTGCCTGACTGGCTTAATAAATTATATGACCAGGTAACACAGATTAAGCAAGAAAGAGAGGGCTGGGCGGACTGCATTTTCTTGGATTGTTGGAAAGCCTTTGACACAGTACCGCATAAGAGGCTGGTACATGAGCTGGCGAGACAGGCAGGTGTAGCTAATAAGGTGCTCCAGTGGATAAGGGAGTACCTAAGTAATAGGAAGCAGAGAGTTACGGTGAGGGGTGAGACCTCTGATTGGCGTGAAGTCACCAGTGGAGTCCCACAGGGCTCTGTACTCGGTCCTACCTTGTTTCTGATATATGTAAATGATCTCCCGGAGGGTATAGATTCATTTCTCTCAATGTTGAAAAATTATGACGATGCCAAAATTATGAGAAGGATTAAGACGGAAGAGGACTGTTTGAAGCTTGAAGAAGACCTAGACAAACTGCAGGAATGGTCGAACAAGTGGTTGTTAGAGTTTAACCCAACCAAATGTAATATAATGAAGATAGGTGTAGGGAGCAAGAGGCCAAATACAAGGTATCATCTGGGAGAGGAATTTCTTCATGAGTCAGAGAAAGAAAAAGACTTGGGAGTTGATATCACGCCAGACCTGTCTCCTGCAGCACATATCAAGAGGATAACATCAGCGGCATATGCTAGGCTGGCCAACATATGAACAGCATTCAGAAATTTGTGTAAAGAATCATTCAGAACTTTGTATACCACATATGTCAGGCCAATCCTGGAGTATGCAGCCCCAGCATGGAGTCCATATCTAGTCAAAGATAAGACTAAACTGGAAAAGGTTCAAAGATTTGCCACCAGACTAGTACCGAGCTGAGAGGTATGAGCTACGAGGAGAGACTATGGGAATTAAACCGCACTTCGCTGGAAGACAGAAGAGTTAGGGGGACATGATCACCACATTCAAGATTCTCAAGGGAATTGATAGGGTAGATAAAGACAGGCTATATAACACAAGGGGCACATGCACAAGGGGACACAGGTGGAAACTGAGTGCCCAAATGAGCCACAGATATATTAGAAAGAACTTTTTTAGTGTCAGAGTGGTTGACAAATGGAATGAATTAGGAAGTGATGTGGTGGAGGCAGACTCCATACACAGTTTCAAGTGTAGATATGATAGAGCCCAATAGGCTCAGGAATCTGTACACCTGTTGATTGACGGTTGAGAGGCGGGACCAAAGAGCCAGAGTTCATCCCCCGTGAGCACAACTAGGTGAGTACAACTAGGTGAGTACACACACACACATGCATACACATAGCCTCGATACGATAGAAACACCATCAATATAATAGAGAGAGCAGCTTCTGTGGCTAGCAGGAACGGATCCAAACTACTAATCATGGGAGACTTCAACCATGGAAAGATAGATTAGAGGAACAGAGACCCACATGGAGGACCACCCACATGGAGAGCTAAGCTGCTGGATGTAGCAACAAGAAACTTTCTCAGTCAACACGTTAGGGGACCGACAAGAATGAGAGGAGAGGACGAACAAGCCTTGCTTGGTCTGATATTTACCCTAAATGAGTCGGATATAAAGGAAGTTAAGTTGGAAGCGCCCTTGGGAATGAGTGATCATAGTGTATTGAGCTTTGAGTGCCTGGTTGAGATAGGAATTATTACCCCCAAAAAAGAACTGGATAACAAAGGGCTGTCGTACCGAAAGGGAAACTATGAGGAGATGAATAAATTCCTAAGGGACATACAATGGGACACAGAACTCAGAACCAAGTCCGTACAAGACATGATGGACTATGTCACCCAAAAGTGTCAGGAGACTGTAAGCAGGTTTGTCCCGGCCTAACAGGAAAAAACAGAGAAGCAAAAGAAGAATTCATGGTTTACTAGGGAATGTATAGAAGCAAAGGAGCTGAACAAAAGGGCATCGAGGAACTTCCGTAATAACAGAACACCAGAAAGTAGAGAGAGATACGAGAGAACCAGGAACAAGTATGTCAGTGTGAGAAGAGCAGCAAAGAAAAGGTATGAAAATGATATAGCTAACAAAGCCAAGACCGAACCAAAACTACTACACAGTCAGATCAGAAGGAAGACAACAGTGAAGGAACAGGTGATGAAACTTAGGGTGGATGAGGACAGGTACACAGAGAATGACAAAGGGGTGTGTGAGGAACTCAACAAAAAGTTCCAGGAGGTCATTACAATAGAACAAGGAGACGTCATGGCGCTAGGAGAGGTGGCAGCAAACTAGGCGACCTTGGAAAGGTTCGAAATTACAAGTGATGAAGTCAAGAAGAACCTATTGAAGCTGGACGTGAGAAAAGCTGTTGGGCCAGACGGAATCTCACCATGGGTATTGAAAGAGTGTGCAGGAGTACTTTGTTTGCCAATCTCCATAGTGTATAGTAGGTCACTGGAAATGGTAGACCTACCAGAAATATGGAAGATGGCTAATGTAGTCCCAATATACAAAAAGGGTGGCAGACAAGAGGCACTGAACTACAGGCTAGTGTCCTTAACTTGTATACCATGCAAGGTGATGGAGAAGATTGTGAGAAAAAGCCTAGTAACACATCTGGAGTGACAAGACTTCGTGACAACCCATCAACATGGGTTCAGGGAGGGTAAATCTTGCCTTACAGGCTAGACAGAATTTTACGATCAGCTGACAAAGATTAATTAAGAAAGAGAAGGATGGGCGGACTACATTTTTTTGGACTGTCAGAAAGCCTTTGACACAGTACCCCATAAAAGGCTGATGCATAAGCTGGAGAAACAGGCAAAAGTAACTGGTAGGGCGCTCCAGTGGATAAGGGAGTACCTAAGCAATAGGAAGCAGAGAGTTACAGTGATGAGTGAGACCTCAGATTGGCGTGAAGTCATCAGTGGAGTCCCACAGGGATCTGTACTCGGACCTATCCCGTTTCTGATATACGTAAATGATCTCCAAGAGGGTATAGACTCATTCCTCTCAATGTTTGCTGACGACGCCAAACTTATAAGAAGGATTATGACCGAGGAGGACAGCTTGAGGCTTCAAGAAGACCTGGACAAGCTGCAGGAATGGTCGAGCAAATGGTTGTTAGAGTTTAACCCAAGCAAATGTAATGTAATGAAGATAGGGGTAAGAAGCAGGAGACCTGATACAAGGTATCATTTGGGAGACGAAATACTTCAGGAGTCAGAGAGAGAGAAAGACCTGGGGGTTGATATCACGCCAGACCTGTCCCTAGAAGCTCATACCAAGAGGATAACATCAGCGGCATATGCCAGTTTGGCTAACATAAAACGGCATTTAGAAACTTGTGTAAGGAATCTTTCAGAACATTATATACCACATCTGTCAGACCAATCCTGGAGTATGCGGCTCCAGCATGGAGTCCATATCTAGTCAAGCATAAGACTAAACTGGAAAAGGTTCAAAGGTTTTCCACCAGACTAGTACCCGAGCTGAGAGGTACGAGCTACGAGGAGAGACTACGGGAATTAAACCTCACTTCGTTGGAAGACAGAAGAGATAGGGGGGTCATGATCACCACATTCAAGATTCTCAAGGGAATCGACAAGGTAGATAAAGACAGGTTAATTAACACAAGGAACACACACACAAGGGGACACAGGTGGAAACTGAGTGCCCAAATGAGCCACAGAGATATTAGAAAAAAACTTTTTTAGTGTCAGAGTGGTTGACAAATGGAATGCATTAGGAAGTGATGTGGTTGAGGCTGACTCCATACACAGTTTCAAGTGTAGATACGATAGAGCCCAATAGGCTCAGGAACCTGTACACCTGTTAATTGACAGTTAAGAGGCGGGACCAAAGTGTCAGAGCTCAACCCCCCCCCGCAAGCACAATTAGGTGAGTCCATACATTTGTCTCTTTTACACTGACAGGGTGAGATAGCTGATAGAGACACTAGTGTGCAGTTAAGCACTTAATCACTGAAGGTGATTAAGGTGTTTTTACAAGCTCAGGTTATATAGTTACAGCACATACATTCATTGTATAATTGATACATTATATTGTCAATCTAGGGTACAAGTCCAATATATCATCAAGTGTTCCAGTACTCATATAGTAATTACACAGTTCAGCATACCTCTGCCCAGTAGGGCGAAAGTCAGTCAATATGGGACATTCTACAATATATTGTTCAAGAGAGTGCATGTTTTCTCTTTCACATAGTTGACACATTGTGTACTTGACATTCGGGTTTTGAGAAAACTGCCAGATACGTCTATATCCCAGTCGTATTCTGGCCACTATAACATCACATTGAAGGGTTCTTGTTCTATCAGTCCCCTATGTGAATGTCTCCTCACGATATCTGTCATAATATTTAATGGTACAACTTTCAGGTCTTTGTGAATTTGTTAGGTCGGTGAGATCTTCATCAGATATTTGTTTAAGTATTCACTTTGTCACTGCTAATGAAATACTCATATCAATTTCTACTGCTGGTTTTCTACAGTCTGTCTTTGCAAGCATATCAACAGTGTCATGCCTTGAGATGCCAACATGTGATGTAATTTAATTTCAATTCTGTTTTCTTTAGTAGCTAAATCATTCATTCGAATATCACTGACTATTTTTTGGGTGTTACTACTATGTGCGTTCAAAGCCAGGAGTGCACTCTGCGAGTCACAGTATATAAGTCCACTGCCTTTGTCCTTTCAATGCCAGGAGTGCACTCTGCGAGTCACAGTATATAAGTCCACTGCCTTTGTCCCTTAAAAATTCAGTGCCAAGGTATATGCCTGCAAGTTCGGTCTGAGATGTACTTGCCCAGTCATTGAAGCGCTTCATTGCTGTATGTACGAGAGAAGATTGTTCAAATATATTACATGCGCAACAGGTACATCGTCCACCTTCTTCTACAGAACCGTCGGTATAGCTCTGATACACATCGTTACCCATACTTTGAGTACTCTCAGTGATGCTTTTCAGTGTTAACTGTTTTAAGAGTGTTAAGTGCACACTATCTTTCTTGGGTGCATTTACAAAATCAACTGATAGATCCCAGTTACCCCATGGTTGATTAATCATTAATTGAGTTGGGTACATATTCAATATTTTGATGGAGTTGGCTCCCTTGTGGTGTGTGGTGTTGGTGGTAGTGTGTGATGGTGGTAGTAGTGTGTGGTGATGGTGGTAAAGTGCTGCCCGTGGTAGTGTGTGGTTGTGGTGGTAGTGTGTAGTGGTGGTTGAATGTGTTAGTGGTGGTAGTGTGTGGTGGTTGTGTACTCACCTAGTTGTACTCACCTAGTTGTGTTTGCGGGGGTTGAGCTCTGGCTCTTTGGTCCCGCCTCTCAACCGTCAATCAACAGGTGTACAGATTCCTGAGCCTACTGGGCTCTATCATATCTACACTTGAAACTGTGTATGTAGTCAGCCTCCACCACATCACTGCCTAATGCATTCCATTTGTCAACCACTCTAACACTAAAAAAGTTCTTTCTAATATCTCTGTGGCTCATTTGGGCACTCAGTTTCCACCTGTGTCCCCTTGTGCGTGTTCCCCTTGTGTTAAATAGACTGTCTTTATCTACCCTATCAATTCCCTTCAGAATCTTGAATGTGGTGATCATGTCCCCCTTAACTCTTCTGTCTTCCAGCAAAGTGAGGTTTAATCCCCGTAGTCTTTCCTCGTAGCTCATACCTCTCAGCTCGGGTACTAGTCTGGTGGCAAACCTTTGAAGCTTTTCCAGTTTAGTCTTATCCTTGACTAGATTTGGACTCCATGCTGGGGCTGCATACTCCAGGATTGGCCTGACATATGTGGTATACAAAGTTCTGAATGATTCTTTACACAAGTTTCTGAATGCCGTTCGTATGTTGGCCAGCCTGGCATATGCCGCTGATGTTATCCGCTTGATATGTGCTGCAGGAGACAGGTCTGGCGTGATATCAACCCCCAAGTCTTTTTCCTTCTCTGACTCCTGAAGAATTTCCTCTCCCTGTTGATACCTTGTATCTGGCCTCCTGCTCCCTACACCTATCTTCATTACATTACATTTGGTTGGGTTAAACTCTAACAACCATTTGTTTGACCATTCCTTCAGCTTGTCTAGGTCTTCTTGAAGCCTCAAACAGTCCTCTTCTGTTTTAATCCTTCTCATAATTTTAGCATCGTCCGCAAACATTGAGAGAAATGAATCGATACTCTCTGGGAGATCATTTACATATATCAGAAACAAGATTGGACCGAGCACAGAGCCCTGTGGGACTCCACTGGTGACTTCACGCCAATCGGAGGTCTCACCCCTCACCGTAACTCTCTGCTTCCTATTGCTTAGATACTCCCTTATCCACTGGAGCACCTTACCAGCTACACCTGCCTGTCTCTCCAGCTTATGGACCAGCCTCTTATGCGGTACTGTGTCAAAGGCTTTCCGACAATCCAAGAAAATGCAGTCCGCCCAGCCCTCTCTTTCTTGCTTAATCTTTGTCACCTGATCGTAGAATTCTATCAAGCCTGTAAGGCAAGATTTACCCTCCCTGAACCCATGTTGGCGATTTGTCACGAAGTCCCTTCTCTCCAGATGTGTTACCAGGTTTTTTCTCACGATCTTCTCCATCACCTTGCATGGTATACAAGTCAAGGACACTGGCCTGTAGTTCAGTGCCTCTTGCCTGTTGCCCTTTTTGTATATTGGGACCACATTCGCCGTCTTCCATATTTCTGGTAGGTCTCCCGTCTCCAGTGACCTACTATACAATATGGAGAGTGGCAAGCAAAGTGCCTCTGCACACTCTTTCAGTATCCATGGTGAGATCCCATCTGGACCAACAGCCTTTCTAACATCCAGATTCAGCAGGTGTCTCTTGACCTCCTCTCTCGTCTTTTCGAACTCTTCCAATGCCGCCTGGTTTACCTCCCTTTCTCCTAGCACAGTGACCTCACCTTGTTCTATTGTGAAAACCTCCTGGAACCTCTTGTTGAGTTCTTCACACACCTCTCTGTCATTCTCTGTATACCTGTCCTCGCCTGTTCGAAGTTTCAATACCTGTTCTTTCACTATTGTTTTCCTTCTGATGTGACTGTGGAGTAGCTTTGGTTCGGTCTTGGCTTTGTTTGCTATATCATTTTCAAAACTTTTCTCTGCTTCTCTTCTCACCCTGACGTACTCATTCCTGGTTCTCTGGTATCTCTCTCTGCTTTCTGGTGTTCTGTTATTCCGGAAGTTCCTCCACGCCCTTTTGTTCAGTTTCTTCGCTTCCATACATGCCCTATTATACCATGGATTCTTCTGTTGCTTCTCGGATTTTTCCCTTTGGGCCGGGATGAACCTGTTTACTGCCTCTTGACACTTTTGGGTAACATAGTCCATCATACCCTGTACAGACTTATCTCTGAGGTCTGTGTCCCAAGGTATTTCACTTAGGAAACTTCTCATCTGTTCATAATTTCCCTTTCGGTATGCCAGCCTTTTGATTCCTAGTTCTTTTTGGGGGGAGATAAGTCCTAGCTCTACCAGGTACTCAAAGTTCAATACACTGTGGTCACTCATTCCCAAGGGCGCTTCCATCTTAACTTCTCTTATATCCCACTCATTTAGGGTAAATATAAAATCAAGCAATGCTGGTTCATCTTCTCCTCTCATTCTTGTTGGTTCTGTGATGTGCTGGCTTAGAAAGTTTCTTGTTGCCACGTCCAGCAGCATAGCCCTCCATGTTTCTGGTCCTCCATGCGGGTCTCTGTTCTTCCAATCTATCTTCCCATGGTTGAAGTCTCCCATAATTAGTAGTCCAGATCCATTCCTGCTAGCAACAGAAGCTGCTCTTTCTATTATGTTAATGGTGGCCATGTTGTTTCTATCATATTCCTGTCTAGGTCTTCTGTCATTTGGTGGTGGATTATATATGACTATGACTATACTTTTTTTTCCCTCCAATTTGTACGGTACCTGCTGTGTAGTCACTGAAACCTTCACAGCCTTGAATAACCATCTCCTCAAAATCCCAGCCTTTTCTTACCAGCAGAGCTACACCACCCCCACCTCTTCCTTCCCTCTCTTTCCTCATAACATAATAGTCCTGTGGGAACACTGCGTTTGTTATCGTTTTCGTGATCTTTGTTTCTGTGAGGGCTATTATGTCTGGGTTTTCCTCTAGTACCCGTTCTCCAAGCTCATTTGCTTTATTTGTAATTCCATCTATGTTAGTGTACATCGCTTTGAGGCTCACTTTCTTCTGTCCCTTCTCAAATCGCCTTCTTGGTGAGTGTTCTGCTGGTGGGGGAGGCTGTTCCATGGGTGTGAGGACCTGTGAGGTGGATAACAGGGTCTCAGAGGATATTGGGATGAGGTGCGGGGGATCCGATGAAGGGGAAGGGACAGGGAGGGTATGGGGTGAAAGGGGAGGGAGGACAGGAAGGAAAGGGGGGGAGGGAGGACTCGGGAGGAGGGGAGGGGTAGAAGGGTGGGGATTGGGTGTGGGGGGAGGGAGATTTGGCTGAACATTTGAGTGGGGGCAGGGAGGGTTTGGGGTAGGGGGGTTTTCTATGCAGAGGAGGGAGGCGAGGTTGTCCTCCCTTCTGGTGTTACTGGGTAGCTGGTTGTGGGTTCCCCCCTCGCTTCTGGGGGTGTTGTGTTGGGAGGTGTGACTTCCTGGTTTTCCACTCTCACCCTGCGCCTCTTCCTTGCTTCTGCCGCCACGGCTCTCTTCTCCCTTGTCATGTCTCTCTGGAGGAATACATTTTTGAATTTTCCCACGTTTTTCAGGGAGCTCTTCCTTGATAGGATCTTCTCCTTTGTGCTCTCGTTTGCAAACACTATCTTTATCATTCGGTCTCGATCTTTGATGTACCAATCTAGCCTGAAAACCTTCTCAATGCTATGCTCAGCCCCTTCCATGTCAAGTGCCTTTAGTACGTCATTCACTGCTGCTTTGTCCTTGTCATTCCACTCTGTCCTATTAGATCCTTCCTGCTCTTTAATACCCACAGCAACCACTGATCTGTTCCTTTCCAGCAGTTGGCTAGTGGAGCGTGCCGCCTCCTGTGAGGTGGCTGCTTTAATGGCCACCTCCATCACTGCAGTCATTACTTCGGAGTTATTTTTTTTTAGTATTTCCGCAAATGTTGCTTTTATTGTGGCATTCTCATCCAAAAAACTATTACCACCTTCTCCCTGGATGGTTTTCTGATTCTCAGCCTCGATACCATTCTCTTTGAGGGCTCTAATCTCCTCCTTTGCTGCTGTCAGCTCTCTTTTCAGGTTGCTTATTTCGTTCTTCATTTCCTGCATCTCACTCTTGATGTCCCCGAGAAACTGGGTGAACATTTCCTTCATTTCGTCACCTTGGCTCTTCCCTGTTCCCCTGGTACCTCTGGCTGCCATGCTTGACCCCTGTTCCTATAGTTGTGCCGTGATAGGATTTGTCAGGAGGGCAGAGTGGGATGGGGGAGGGAGAGAGGGAGAGAGAGGAAGAGAGAGAGAAAGAGAGAGAGAGAAGGGAGTGATAAAGGGAGAGATAAATGGGTGGGTGGGGGGATCCGACCTTGCCACTGAAGTGAGAAGAAAGTAGAAGGGGACGGGGGGAGGAGATGGAGAGAGAGGCGGGAGGGAGAGAGGGAGAGAGAGGAGAGGGAGAGAGAGGAGAGGGAGAGAGATGGAGAGGGAGAGAGCGGGTGAGGGAGAGAACGGATGAGGGGGAGAGGGGGGGAGGTGTGTACTCACCTAATTGTGCTTGCGGGGGTTGAGCTCTGGCTCTTTGGTCCCGCCTCTCAACCGTCAATCAACTGGTGTACAGATTCCTGAGCCTATTGGGCTCTATCATATCTACATTTGAAACTGTGTATGGAGTCAGCCTCCACCACATCACTTCCTAATGCATTCCATTTACTAACTACTCTGACACTGAAAAAGTTCTTTCTAACGTCTCTGTGGCTCATTTGGGTACTCAGCTTCCACCTGTGTCCCCTTGTTCGCGTCCCACCAGTGTTGAATAGTTCATCCTTGTTTACCCGGTCGATTCCCCTGAGGATTTTGTAGGTTGTGATCATGTCCCCCCTTACTCTTCTGTCTTCCAGTGTCGTAAGGTGCATTTCCCGCAGCCTTTCCTCATAACTCATGCCTCTTAGTTCTGGGACTAGTCTAGTAGCATACCTTTGGACTTTTTCCAGCTTCGTCTTGTGCTTGACAAGGTACGGGCTCCATGCTGGGGCCGCATACTCCAGGATTGGTCTTACATATGTGGTGTACAAGATTCTGAATGATTCCTTACACAGGTTCCTGAACGCCGTTCTGATGTTAGCCAGCCTCGCATATGCCGCAGACGTTATTCTCTTTATGTGGGCTTCAGGAGACAGGTTTGGTGTGATATCAACTCCTAGATCTTTCTCTCTGTCTGTTTCATTAAGTACTTCATCTCCTATTCTGTATCCTGTGCCTGGCCTCCTGTTTCCACTGCCTAGTTTCATTACTTTGCATTTACTCGGGTTGAACTTCAACAGCCATTTGTTGGACCATTCACTCAGTCTATCCAGGTCATCTTGTAGCCTCCTACTATCATCCTCTGTTTCAATCCTCCTCATAATTTTTGCATCGTCGGCAAACATTGAGAGGAACGAATCTATACCCTCTGGGAGATCATTTACATATACCAGAAACAGTATAGGTCCAAGGACTGACCCCTGCGGGACTCCACTTGTGACGTCTCGCCAATCTGAGACCTCACCCCTCACACAGACTCGTTGTCTCCTGTTGCTTAGGTACTCCTCTATCCACCGGAGTACCTTCCCTCTCACTCCAGCCTACATCTCCAATTTTCGCACTAGCCTGTTGTGTGGCACTGTATCAAAGGCTTTCTGACAATCCAAAAATATGCAGTCTGCCCACCCTTCTCTTTCTTGCCTTATTTTTGTTGCCTGGTCGTAGAATTCAAGTAACCCTGTGAGGCAGGACCTGCCATCCCTGAACCCATGTTGATGCTGTGTTACAAAGTTCCTTCGCTCCAGATGCTCCACTAGTTTTTTTCGCACAATCTTCTCCATCAGCTTGCATGGTATGCAGGTTAGGGACACTGGCCTGTAGTTCAGTGCCTCCTGTCTATCCCCTTTCTTGTATATCGGGACTACGTTAGCTGCTTTCCAAATATCTGGCAGTTCCCCTGTTGCCAGTGATTTGTTATACACTATGGAGAGTGGTAGGCTCAGTTCTCTTGCTCCTTCCTTTAGAACCCAAGGGGAGATTCCATCTGGGCCTATAGCCTTCGTCACGTCCAACTCTAGTAAACACTTCCTTACTTCCCCACTGGTAATCTCAAACTCTTCCAGTGTTTCCTGGTTAGCTATTCCCTCACTTACCTCTGGAATTTCTCCTTGCTCTAAGGTGAAGACCTCCTGGAATTTCTTATTCAATTCCTCACACACTTCCTTGTCATTTGTAGTGAATCCTTCCGCCCCTATCCTTAATCTCATAACCTGTTCCTTTACTGTTGTTTTTCTCCTAATGTGGCTATGCAACAATTTAGGCTGCGTCTTTGCCTTGCTTGCGATGTCATTTTCGTATTGTCTTTCTGCCTCTCTTCTCATCCTGAGCTCATCTCTTCTCATCCATTCTCATCCATCCTGTGTGTGTGTATATGTGTGTGTGTGTGTGTGTGTGTGTGTGTGTGTGTGTGGGCAGAGAGGGAGGGGGAAGGAAAGAGAGGGAGAGAGGTAGGGAGGGAGAGAGAGAGAGAGAGAGAGAGAGAGAGAGAGAGAGAGAGAGAGAGAGAGAGAGAGAGAGAGAGAGAGAGAGAGAGAGAGAGAGAGAGAGAGAGAGAGAGCAGGAGAGAGATTGTGGGAGAGATAGAGAGTGGGAGAGAGAGAGAGGGGGGGGAAAGAGTGTGTGTATGGGCGATGCGGGGGACTGGGGGTGGGGGGGGCGGAGATGGCGACCAGGTCAGGTCAGGTCAGATGGGGGGGGGGTAGTAAGGTCCTGATCCCAGGTGTTAATGCCTTTTCCCCTGACTGAACGATTGTGTGTGTGTGTGTGCGTGTGTGCGTTTGTGTGTGTGTGTGTCTGTTTTAACGTGTGCACACTTGTGTGCGTGTATACGTACGTGGGCATGCGTGCGTGTATGTGTCAAGATATCCCTTATGCATTACCTCTGCCTAAATGAGCCACCCTGAGATTTTTAAATATATATGATATCCTGAACAAGAATTTGATAATATTTTACCTCAATCTGTACACCTGATTAATTGACCAGAGAGGGGGTACATACCAGTCTCCTCCCGCTCACACACCCAGATGAGTAAGGACGATGTATGATGACGATGGTTATCCGTCGTTGTCTCCCACTAGGTGATTCACTAAGTGCTGGTAGATTGATGAGGTCGGTTCTTCTCTGTCTACACAAAGCTCTGGAGTCAGTCACTGTATCGTTGTGTGACAGTTCACTAATTCACTGTACCACTGATCACAGTCACCACTCAACAACACAATCAGGTAGTTCCACGGCGGGTCGTCCCACCCGGTCAGGTCACACACTTACATGCACCGGTGACGCCACTAGCTCCACTTTGGTTTCTTCGCCAAATCTTCGCACTATCGCTAGCGATATGACTATGCTATGTTGCACCCTGCTAGCTACACACTGCGAGAAAACAAATACTATGATCTAGCCTCTATACTCCTTCAATGTCCCGAGAAATTGACGAATTTCCGCGGACCTCACTAATCACTATTTGTGTCTCCCCTACCGTGGGTGTGTGTGGTGGTGGTTGTGTGTGGTTGTGGTGGTGGTGGTGGTGGTGGTGGTTGTGTGTAGTGGTGGTTTAGTGTGGTGGTAGTGAGTGGAGGTGGTGTTAGTGTGTGGTGGTGGTCGTAGTGTGTGGTGGTAGCATGTGGTGGTTGTGGTGTGTGGTGGTGGTGGTAGTGTTTGGTGGTGGAAGTGTGTGGTGGTGGTGGTGTGTGGTGATGATGGTAGTGAGTGGTGGTGGTGGTGGTGGTAGTGTGTATTGTTGGTAGTAGTGTGTTGTGGTGGAGGTAGATTGTGGTGGTGGTTGTAGTTTGTGGTCGTAGTGGTAGTGTTATGGTGGTGCTAGTGTGTGGTGGTGATGTTCGTGTGTGGAGGTTGATGTAGTGTGGTGTTGGTGGTAGTGTGTCAGTGGTGGTGGTGGTGGTGGTAGTAGAGTGTGGTGGTGGTTGTAGTGTGTGGTGGTGGTAGTGGTGGTGTGTGGTGGTGGTGGTGTTGGTGAAGTGTGGTAGTAGTAGTGTGGAGTTTGGAGTGGTGTTGGTGATAGCATGTTAAGGTGATGGTAGTGTGTGGATGTGGTGGTAGTTGGTGGGGGTGGTGGTAGTGTGTGATTTTGGTGGTCGTGAGCGGTTGTGTTATTGTGTGGTGGTGGGGGTGGTCATCTGTGGTGTGTGATAGTTTGTATTGTGTGATAGAGATGGTAGTGTGTGGTTGTGGTGGTATTGTGAGGTGGTGGTTGTAATGTGTGCTTGTGGTGGTAGTGTGTGGTGGTGGTTGTAGTGTTGGGTGGTGGTGGTAGTGTGTGGTGGTGGTAGTGTGTGGTGGCGGTAGTATGTAGTGGAGGTAGTGTGTGGTAGTTGTGGTAGTGTTTGGTGGTGGTAGTGTGTGGTGGTTGTAGTTGTTTTTGGTGGGGGTGGTGGTAGTGTGAGGTGGAGGTGGTGGTAGTGTACTCACCTATTTGTGCTTGTGGGGGTTGAGCTCTGGCTCTTTGGTCCCGCCTCTCAACTGTCAATCAACTGGTGTACAGGTTCCTGAGCCTATTGGGCTCTATCATATCTACACTTGAAACTGTGTATGGAGTCAGCCCCCACCACATCACTGCCTAATGCATTCCATTTGTCAACTACTCTGACACTAAAAAAAAAATTCTTTCTAATATCTCTATGGCTCATTTGGGCACTCAATTTCCACCTGTGTCCCCTAGTGCGTGTGCCCCTTGTGTTAAATAGCCCGTCTTTATCTACCCTGTCAATTCCTCTGAGAATCTTGTACGTGGTGATCATATCCCCCCTAACTCTTCTGTCTTCTAGCGACGTGAGGTTTAATTCCCGCAGTCTCTCTTCGTAGCTCATACCTATCAGCCCGGGTACTAGTCTGGTGGCAAACCTTTGAACTTTTTCCAGTTTGGTCTTATTCTTGACTAGATATGGACTCCATGCTGGGTCTGCATACTCCAGGATTGGTCTCACATAGGTGGTACACAAAGTTCTGAATGATTCCTTGCACAAGTGTCTAAATGCCGTTCTTATGTTTGCCAACCTGGCAAATGCTACTGATGTTATCCTCTTGATATGGCCTTCAGGGGACAGGTCTGGTGTGATATCAACCCCCAGGTCTTTCTATCTCTCTGACTCGTGTAGAATTTCCTCTCCCAAATGATACTTTGTATCTGGCCTCCTGCTCCCTACACCTATCTTCATTTCATTACATTTGCTTGGGGTAAATGGTTTAACAACCATTTGTTCGACCATTCCTTTAGTTTGTCTAGGTCTTCTTGAAGCCTCAAGCAGTCCTCCTCTGTGATAATTAGTGTGTGTGGTGGTGGTGGTGGTGGTGGTGGTAGTGGTAGTGTGTGGTGGTGGTGGTGGTGGTGGTGGTGGTGGTGGTGGTGTGCTGTGATGGTGGTGGGGGTAGTGGTAGTGTGTGGTGGTGGTAGTGTACTCACCTGTTTGTAATTGCGGGGGGGTTGAATTTTGGTTCTTTGGTCCCGCCTGTCAACTGTCGGTGTATGTGTGGTGGTGGTGGTTGTGTGTGGTGGTGGTGGTAGTGTGTGGTGGTGGTGGTTGTGTGTGGTGGTGGTGGTAGTGTGTGGTGGTGGTGGTTGTGTGTGGTGGTGGTGGTAGTGTGTGGTGGTGGTGGTTGTGTGTGGTGGTGGTGGTAGTGTGTGGTGGTGGTGGTTGTGTGTGGTGGTGGTGGTAGTGTGTGGTGGTGGTGGTTGTGTGTGGTGGTGGTGGTAGTGTGTGGTGGTGGTGGTTCTGTGTGGTGTTAGTGGTGGTAATGTATGGTGGTGGTGGTGGTGTGTGTTGGTGGTGGTGGTAGTGTGTGGTGGTGGTGTTGGTGTGAGTTGGTAGTGGTGGTAGTGTGTGTGGTGGTGGTGGTGGTGGTGGTGGTTGTGTGTGTTGGTGGTGGTGGTAGTATGTGATAATTATGTGAGGTGTTGGTGGTAGTTTGTGGTGCTGGTGGTAGAGTGTGGTGATAATTGTAGTGTGTGATTGTGGTGGTAGTATATGGTGGTGTGCTTGCGGGGGTTGAGCTCTAGCTCTTTGGTCCCGCCTCTCAACTGTCAATCAACAGGTGTTCAGGTTCCTGAGCCTATTGGGCTCTATCATATCTACACATGAAACTGTGTATGGAGTCAGCCTCCACCACATCACTTACTAATGCATTCCATTTGTCAACCACTCTGACACTAAAAAAGTTTTTTCTAACATCTCTGTGGCTCATTTGGGCACTCAGTTTCCACCTGTGTCCCCTTGTGCATGTGCCCCTTGTGTTATATAGACTGTCTTTATCTACCCTATCAATTCCCTCGAGAATCTTGAATGTGGTGATTATGTCCCCCTCTAACTCTTCTGTCTTCCAGCGAAATGAGGTTTAATTCTCTTAATCTCTCCTCGTAGCTCATACCTCTCAGCTCGGGTACTAGTCTGGTGGCAAACCTTTGAACCTTTTCAAGTTTAGTCTTATCCTTGACTAGATATGGACTCCATGCTGGGGGTGCATACTCCAGGATTGGTCTAACATATGTGGTATACAAAGTTCTGAATGATTCCTTACACAAGTTCCTGAATGCCGTTCTTTTGTTGGCCAGCCTGGCATATGGCGCTGATGTTATCCGCTTGATATGTGCTGCAGGAGACAGATCTGGGGTGATATCAACCCCCAAGTCTTTTTCTTTCTTTGATTCTTGAAGTATTTCATCTCCCTGTTGGTACCTTGTATCTGGCCTTCTGCCCCCTAAACCTGTCTTCATTACCTTACATTTGCTTGGGTTAAACTCTAACAACCATTTAGTTGACCATTTCTTGTTTGTCTAGGTCTTCTTGAAGCCTCAAGCAGTCCTCCTCTGTCTTAATCCTTCTCATAATATTGGCATCGTCCGCAATCATCAATAGAAATGAATCTATACACTCCGGGAGATCATTTACATATATCTGAAACAAGACAGGACCGAGTACAGAGCCCTGTGGGACTCCACTGGTGACCTCACGCCAATTTGAGGTTTCACCCCTCACCGTAACTCTCTGCTTCCTATTGCTCAGGTACTCCCTTATCCACTGGAGCACCTTACCAGCTACACCTGCCTGTCACTCCAGCTTATGTACCAGCCTCTTATGCGGTACTGTGTCAAAGGCTTTCCGACAATCCAAGAAAATGCAGTCCGCCCAGCCTTCTCTTTCTTAATTAATCTTTGTCACCTGGTCGTAGAATTCTATTAAGCCAATCAGGCAAGATTGAGCCTCCCTGAATCCATGTTGGCAATTTGTCACAAAGTCCCTTCTCTCCAGATGTGTCACCAGGTTTTTTCTCACGATCTTCTCCATCACCTTGCATGGTATGCAAGTCAAGGACACTGGCCTGTAGTTCAGTGCCTCTTGCCTGTCGCCCTTTTTGTATATTGGAACCACATTCGCCGTCTTTTTTCTGGTAGGTCTCCCGTCTCCAGTGACTTACTATATTCTATGGAGAGTGGGAAGCAAAGTGCCTCTGCACACTCTTTCAGTACCCATGGCGAGAACCCGTCTAGACCAACAGCCTTTCTAACATCCAGATCCCGCATATGTCTCTTGACCTCCTCTCTCGTAATTTCAAACTCTTCCAAGACCGCCTGGTTTACCTTCCGTTCTCCTAGCACAGTGACCTCACCTTGTTCTATTGTGAAGACCTCCTGGACCCTCGTGTTGAGTTCTTCACACACCTCTTTATAATTCTCTGTATACCTGTCCTTGCCTGTTCTAAGTTTCAATAGCTGTTCTTTCACTGTTGTTTTCCTTCTGATGTGACTGTAGAGTAGCTTTGGTTCGGTCTTGGCTTTGTTTGCTATATCATTTTCATAACTTTTCTCTGCTTCTCTTCTCACCCTGACATACTCATTCCTGGTTGTCTGGTATCTCTCTCTGCTTTCTGGTGTTCTGTTATTCCAGAAGTTCCTTCACGCCCATTTGTTCATGCCCTTTGCTTCCATACATGCCCTATTATACCATGGATTCTTCTGGTGCTTCTCGGATTTTTCCCTTTGGGTCGGGATGAACCTGTTTACTGCCTCCTGACACTTTTTGGTAACATAGTCCATCATATCTTGTACAGACTTATCTCTGAGGTCTGTGTCCCAAGGTGTTTCGCTAAGGAATCTTCTCATCTCTTCATAATTCCCCTTTCGGTATGCCAGCCTTTTGTTTCCTAGTTCTTTTTTTGGGGAGAAAATTCCTAGCTCTTCCAAGTACTCAAAGTTCAATACACTGTGGTCACTCATTCCCAAGGGCGCTTCCATCTTAACTTCCCTTATATCCCACTCATTTAGGGTAAATATCAAATCAAGCATTGCTGGTTCATCTTCTCCTCTCATTCATGTTGGTTCCTTGATATGCTGGCCCAGAAAGTTTCTTGTCGCTACGTCCAACAGCTTAGCTCTCCATGTTTCTGGTCCTCCATGTGGGTCTCTGTTCTCCCAATCTATCTTCCCATGGTTGAAGTCTCTCATAATTAGTAGTCCAGATCAATTCCTGCTAGCAACAGAAGCTGCTCTCTCTATTATGTTAATGGTGGCCATGTTGTTTTTATCATATTCCTGTCTGAGTCTTCTGTCATTTGTTGGTGGATTATATATGCCTACGATTAGAATTTTTTGCCCTCCAGTTGTTATGGTACCTGCTATGTAGTCACTGAAACCTTCACAGCCCTGAATAACCATCTCCTCCAAATCCCAGCCTTTTCTTACCAGCAGAGCTACACCACCACCACCTCTTCCTTCCCTCTCTTTCCTCATAATATAATAGTCCTGTGGGAACACTGCATTTGTTATGATTTTCGTTAGCTTTGTTTCTGTGAGGGCTATTTTGTTTGGGTTTTCTTCGAGTACCCGTTCTCCATGCTCATTTGCATTATTTGTAATTCCATCTATGTTAGTGTACATTGCCTTGAGGCAATGTACTGAGGCATTTCTTCTGTCCCTTCTCAAATCGCCTTCTTGGTGAGTGTTCTGCTGGTGGGGGAGGCTGTTCCATGGGTGTGAGGATCAATGAGGTGGATAACAGAGTCTCGGAGGATACTGGGATGAGGGGCGGGGGATCTAGTGAAGGGGGAGGGACAGGGAGGGTATCTGGTGAAATGGGATGGAGGAGAGGAAGGAAATGGGGTGAGGGGGGACTTGGTGGGAGGAGGGAATAAGTAACAGGGTGGAGATTAGGTGTCGAGGGAGGGTGATTTGGCTGAGCATTTGAGGGGGGCAGGGAGGGGTTGAGGGGGGCAGGGAGGGTTTGGGGTAGAGGGGTTTTCTATGCAGTGGAGGGTGGTGGGGTTGCCCTTATTGCTGTTGTTACTGGGCAGCTGGCTGTGTGTTCCCCCCTCGCCTCTGAGGATGTTGTGTTGGGAGCTGTGATTTCCTGGTTCTCCCCTCTCGCCCTGCGCCTCTTCCTTGCTTCTGCTGCCATGGCTCTCTCCTCCCTCATCATGTCTCTCGGGAGGAATACGTTTTTGAATTCTCCTAGATTTTGCAGATAACTCTTCCTTCTTAGAATCTTCTCCTTTGTGTTCTCATTTGCAAACACTATCTTTATCACTCGGTCTCGGTCTTTGTTGTACCAGCCTAGCCTGAAAACCTTCTCAATGCTATGCTCAGCTCCATCCATGTCTAGTGCCTTCAATATTAGTATTTCATTCACTGCCGCTTTGTCCGTATCATTCCACTCTGTCCTATTGGAGCCTTCCTGCTCTTTAATCTCCACAGCAATCACTGATCTTTTTCTTTCCAGCAGCTGGCTAGTGGAGCGTGCCACTTCCTGTGAGGTGGCTGCTTTCATGGCCACCTCCATCACTGCAGACATCACTTCTGAGTTATCTTTTTTTAGCATTTCTGCAAATGTTTCTTTTATTCTGGCATTCTCCTCCAAAATACTATTACCACTTTCTCCCTGGATGATTTTCTGAGTCTCAGCATCGATACCATTCTCTTTGAGGATTCTAATCTCCTCCTTTGCTGCTGTCAGCTCTCTTTTCAGGTTGCCTATTTCGTTCTTCATTTCCTGCATTATTTCTTACATCTCACTCTTGATGTCCTCCAGAAACTGGGTGAACATTTCCTTCTTTTAGTCACCTTGACTTTTCCCTGTTCCCCTGGTACCTCTGGCTGTCATGCTTGCCCCTGTTCCTATAGTTGTGCTGTGATAGGATTTGTCAGGAGGGCAGAGCAGGATGGGGGAGGGAGAGAAAGAGAGAGAGAGAGAGAGAGAGAGAGAGAGAGAGAGAGAGAGAGAGAGAGAGAGAGAGAGAGAGAGAGAGAGAGAGAGAGAGAGAGAGAGAGAGGTAGAAAGTTTGTGAGAGAGAGGGGTGAGAGTGGGGTGAGAGAGAGGGGTGAGAGGGGTGAGAGAGAGAGGGGGGAGGTGTGTGTGTGTGTGTGTGTGTGTGTTTGTGTGTGTGTGTGTGTGTGTGTGTGTGTGTGTGTGTGTGTGTGTGTGTGTGTGTGTGTGTGTGTGTGTGTGTGTGTGTGTGTGTGTGTGTGTGTGAACTCATCTAGTTGTACTTGCGGGGGTTGAGCTTTGGCTCTTTGGTCCCGCCTCTCAACCGTCAATCAACAGGTGTACAGGTTCCTGAGCCTATTGGGCTCTATCATATCTACACTTGAAACTGTGTATGGAGTCAGTCTCCACCACATCGCTTCCAAATGCATTCTATTTGTCAACCACTCTGACACTAAAAAAGTTCTTTCTAATATCTCTGTGGCTCATTTGGGCACTCAGTTTCCACCTGTGTCCCCTAGTGCGTGTGCCCCTTGTGTTAAACAGCCTGTCTTTATCAACCCTGTCGATTCCCTTGAGAATCTTGAATGTGGTGATCATGTCCCCCCTAACTCTTCTGTCTTCCAACGAAATGAGGTTTAATTAATGTAGTCTCTCCTCGTAGCTCATACCTCTCAGCTCTGGTACTAGTCTGGTGGCAAACCTTTGAACCTTTTCCAGTTTAGTCTTATGCTTGACTAGATTCGGACTCCTTGCTGGAGCCGCATACTCCAGGATTGGTCTGACATATGTGGTATATAATGTTCTGAAAGATTCCTTGCGCAAGTTTATAAAGGCTGTTCTTATGTTAGCCAACCTGGCATATGCTGCTGATATTATCCTCTTGATATGAGCTTCAGGGGACAGGTCTGGCGTGATATCAACCCCCATGTCTTTCTCTCTCTCTGACTCTTGAAGTATTTCATCTCCCAAACGGTACCTTGTATCTGGTCTCCTGCTTCCTACCCCTATCTTCATTACATTTGCTTGGGTTAAACTCTAACAACCATTTGTTCGACCATTCCTGCAGCTTGTCCAGGTCTTCTTGAAGCCTCAAGCTGTCCTCCTCTGTCTTAATCCTTCTCATAATTTGGGCGTCGTCAGCAAACATTGAGAGGAATGAGTCTATACCCTCTGAGAGATCATTTACGTATATCAGAAACAGGATAGGTCCAAGTACAGAGCCCTGTAGGACTCCACTGGTGACTTCACGCCAGGTCTCACCCCTCACTGTAACTCTCTCACACACACACACTGTGTGTGTGTACTCACGTAGTAGTACTCACCTAGTTGTGTCTGCAGGAACGAGCATTGACTCTTGGATCCCGCCTTTCGAGCATCGGTTGTTTACAGCAAAGTCTCCTGTCCCATTTCCCTATCATACCTAATTTTAAAAGTATGAATAGTATTTGCTTCCACAACCTGTTCCTGAAGTGCATTCCATTTTCCCACTACTCTCACGCTAAAAGAAAACTTCCTAACATCTCTGTGACTCATCTGAGTTTCAAGCTTCCATCTATGTCCCCTCGTTCTGTTACTATTCCGTGTGAACATTTTGTCCATGTCCACTCTGTCAATCCCTCTGAGTATTTTATACGTTCCTATCATGTCCCCCCACTGCCTTCTTCTTTCTAGTGTCGTAAGGTACAGTTCCCTCAGGCGCTCCTCATACCCCATCCCTCGTAGCTCTGGGACGAGTCTCGTTGCAAACCTCTGAACCTTTTCCAGTTTCATTATATGCTTCTTCAGATGGGGACTCCATGATGAGGCGGCATACTCTAAGACTGGCCTCACGTAGGCAGTGTAAAGCGTCCTAAATGCCTCCTTACTTAGGGTTGTGTGTGTGTGTGTGTGTGTGTGTGTGTGTGTGTGTGTGTGTGTGTGTGTGTGTGTGTGTGTGTGTGTGTGTGTGTGTGTGTGTGCGTGTGTGTGTGTGTGTGCGTGTGTGTGTGTGTGTGTGTGTGTGTGTGTGTGTGTGTGTAGTGTGTGGTGCTGGTGGTTGAGTGTGGTGAATGTGGTGATGGTTGTAGTGTGTGGTGGTAGTAGTGTGTAGTGGTGGTGGTGTGTGGTGGTAGTGTACTCACCTATTTGTACTCACCTATTTTTACTCACCTATTTGTGCTTGCGGGGGTTGAGCTTTGGCTCTTTGGTCCCGCCTCTCAACTGTCAATCAACTGGTGTACAGATTCCTGAGCCTACTGGGCTCTATCATATCTACATTTAAAACTGTGTATGGAGTCAGCCTCCACCACATCACTGCCTAATGCATTCCATCCGTTAACTACTCTGACACTGAAAAAGTTCCTTCTAACGTCTCTGTGGCTCATGTGAGTACTCAGTTTCCACCTGTGTCCCCTTGTTCGCGTCCCACCAGTGTTGAATAGTTTATCCTTGTTTACCCGATCGATTCCTCTGAGGATTTTGTAGGGTGTGATCATGTCTCCCCTTACTCTTCTGTCTTCCAGTGTCGTAAGGTGCATTTCCCGCAGCCTTTCCTCGTAACTCATGCCTCTTAGTTCTGGGACTAGTCTAGTGGCATACCTTTGGACTTTTTCCAGCTTCGTCTTGTGCTTGACAAGGTACGGGCTCCATGCTGGGGCCGCATACTCCAGGATTGGTCTTACATATGTGGTGTACAAGATTCTGAATGATTCCTTACACAGGTTCCTGAACGCTGTTCTGATGTTAGCCAGCCTCGCATATGCCGCAGACGTTATTCTTTTTATGTGGGCTTCAGGAGACAGGTTTGGTGTGATATCAACTCCTAGATCTTTCTCTCTGTTCGTTTCATTAAGTACTTCATCTCCTATTCTGTATCCTGTGTTTGGCCTCCTATTTCCACCACCTAGTTTCATTACTTTGCATTTACTCGGGTTGAACTTCAACAGCCATTTGTTGGACCATTCACTCAGTCTGTCTAGGTCATCTTGTAGCCTCCTACTATCGTCCTCAGTTTCAATCCTCCTCATAATTTTTGCATCATCGGCAAACATTGAGAGAAACGATTCTATACCCTCTGGAAGATCATTTACATATATCAGAAACAGTATAGGTCCAAGGACTGACCCCTGCGGTACTCCACTCGTAACGTCTCGTCAGTCTGAGACCTCACCCCTCACACTGACTCGTTGTCTCCTGTTACTTAGGTACTCCTGTATCCAATGGAGTACCTTCCCTTTCACTCCAGCCTGCATCTCCAGTTTTTTCACTAGCCTCTTGTGTGGCACTGTGTCAAAGGCTTTCTGACAATCCAAAAATATGCAGTCTGCCCACCCTTCTCTTTCTTGCCTTATTTTTGTTGCCTGGTCGTAGAATTCAAGTAACCCTGTGAGGCAGGACCTGCCATCCCTGAATCCATGTTCATGCTGTGTTACAAAGTTCTTTCGCTCCAGATGTTCCACTAGCTTTCTAGGCACAATCTTCTCCATCAACTTGCATGGTATGCAGGTTAGGGACACTGGTCTGTAATTCAGTGCCTCCTGTCTATCCCCTTTCTTGTATATCGGGATTACGTTAGCTGCTTTCCAAATTTCTGGCAGTTCCCCAGTTGCCAGTGATTTGTTATACACCATGGAGAGCGGGAGGCACAGTTCTTCTGCTCCTTCCTTTAGTATCCAAGGGGAGATTCCATCTGGACCTATAGCCTTTGTCACATCCAATTCTAGTAAACACTTCCTTACTTCCCCGCTGGTAATCTCAAACTCTTCCAGTGGTTCCTGGTTAGCTATTCCCTCTCTTATCTCTGGGATTTCTCCTTGCTCTAAGGTGAAGACCTCCTGGAATTTAAGGAGTGTGTAGTAGTGGTGGGGGTAATGGGGGTAGTGTGGTGGTGGTGGTAGTGTGTGGTGGTGGTAGTGTTTGGTTGTAGTAGTGTGTGTTGGTGGTAATAGTGTGTGATGATGTTGGTAGTGTGTGGTGGTGGTGGTAGAGTGTGGTGGTGGATGTAGTGTGTGATGGTGGAGGAAGTGTGTGGTGGTGGTGGTAGCGTGTGGGGGGGGGTTGTTTTAGTGTGTAGTGCGTGGGTACGGTGGTGTGTGGTGGTGGTGGTGTGGTGGTGGTAGTGGTGTGTGGTGATGGTGGTAGTGTGTGGTGGAAGTGTGTGGTGTTGGTGGTGTGTGGTGATAGTGGTAGTGTGTGGTGGTGGTGGTGGACGTGTGTGTTGTTGGTGGTAGGGTATGGTTGTGGTGGTAGTTTGTGGTGGTGGTGGTAGTGTGAGTGTTGGTAATGGTGGTAAAGTGTGGTGGTGGTTGTAGTGTGTGGTGATAGTGGTAGTGGTAGTGTGTGGTGGTGATGGTGGTAATGTGTGGGTGGTGGTGGTGGTGGTGGTGATGGGGGTAGTTTGGTGATGGTTGTGGAAGTGTGTGGTGGCGGTGGTGTTGGTGATGGTGTGGTGAAGTGTGGTAGTGGTTGTGTGGGGTTTGGAGTGGTGTTGGTGGTAGTTGGTGGGGCACATGCACGAGGGGTCACCTGTGACCCCTCGTGCATGTGCCCCATGTGTTAAATAGACTATCTTTATTTACCCTATCAATTCCCTCGAGAATCTTGAATGTGGTGATCATGTCCCTCTAACTCTTCTATCTTCCAGCAAAATGAGGTTTAATTCTCTTAATCTCTCCTTGTAGCTCATACCTCTCAGCTCGGGTACTTGTCTGGTGGCAAACCTTTGAACCTTTTCAAGTTTTCAGTCCATATCTAGTCTTATCCTTGACTAGATATGGACTCCATGCTGGGACTGCATACTCTAGGATTGGTCTAACATATGTGGTATACAAAGTTCTGAATGATTCCTTACACAAGTTTCTGAAAGCCGTTCTTATGTTGGCCAGCCTGGCATATGCCGCTGATGTTATCCTCTTGATATGGGCTGCAGGAGACAGATCTGGCGTGATATCAAGCCCCAAGTCTTTTTCTTTCTCGGACTATTGAAGTATTTCATCTCCCAGTTGGTACCTTGTATCTGGCTTTCTGCCCCTTAAACCTGTCTTCATTACATTACATTTGCTTTGGTTAAACTCTAACAACCATTTGTTTGACCATTCCTTATTTGTCTAGGTCTTCTTGAAGCCTCAAGCAGTCGTCCTCTGTCTTAATCCTTATCATAATGTTGGCATCGTCCGAAAACATTGAGAGAAATGAATCTATACCTTCTGGGAGATCATTTACATATATCTGAAACAAGACAGGACCGAGTACAGAGCCCTGTGGGACTCCACTGGTGACTTCACGCCAATTTGAGGTTTCACCCCTCACCGTAACTCTCTGCTTCCTATTGCTCAGGTACTCCCTTATCCACTGGAGCACCTTACCAGCTACACCTGCCTGTCACTCCACCTTATGTACCAGCCTCTTATGCGGTACTGTGTCAAAGGCTTTCCGACAATCCAAGAAAATGCAGGCCGCCCAGCCTTCTCTTTCTTGTTTAATCTTTGTCACCTGGTCGTAGAATTCTATTAAGCCAGTCAGGCAAGATTGACCCTCCCTGAATCCATGTTGGCGATTTGTCACGAAGTCCCTTCTCTCCAGATGTGTCACCAGATATTTTCTCACAATCTTCTCCATCACCTTGCATGGTATACAAGTCAAGGACACTGGCCTGTAGTTCAGTGCCTCTTGCCTGTCGCCCATTATGTATATTGGGACCACATTCGCCGTCTTATTTCTGGTAGGTCTCCCGTCTCCAGTGACTTACTATATTCTATGGATAGTGGCGAGCAAAGTGCCTCTGCACACTCTTTCAGTACCCATGGCAAGATCCCGTCTAGACCAACAGCCTTTCTAACATCCAGATCCAGCAGGTGTCTCTTGACCTCCTCTCTCGTAATTTCAAACTCTTCCAAGACCGCCTGGTTTACCTTCCGTTCTCCTAGCACAGTGACCTCACTTTGTTCTACTGTGAAGAACTCCTCGTGTTGAGTTCTTCACACACCTCTTTGTAATTCTCTGTATACCTGTCCTCGCCTGTTCTAAGTTTCAAAACCTGTTCTTTCACTGTTGTTTTCCTTCTGATGTGACTGTGGAGTAGCTTTGGTTCGGTCTTGGCTTTGTTTGCTATATCATTTTCATAACTTTTCTCTGCTTCTCTTCTCACCCTGACATACTCATTCCTGGTTCTCTGGTATCTCTCTCTCTGCTTTCTGGTGTTCTGTTATTCCAGAAGTTCCTCCACGCACGTTTGTTTATGCCCTTTGCTTCCATACATGCCCTATTATATCATGGATTCTTCTGTTTCTTCGCAGATTTTTCCCTTTGGGTCGGGATGAACCTGTTTACTGCCTCCTGACACTTTTTGGTAACATAGTCCATCATATCTTGTACAGACTTATCTCTGAGGTCTGTGTCCCATGGTATTTTGCTAAGGAAACTTCTCATCTCTTCATAATTCCCCTGTCGGTATGCCAGCCTTTTGTTTCCTAGTTCTTTTTTGGGGGAGATAATTCCTAGCTCTTCCAAGTACTCAAAGTACAATACACTGTGATAACTAATTCCCAAGGGTGCTTCCATCTTACTCTCCCTTATATCCCACTCATAATGGGTAAATATCAAATTAAGCATTGATGGTTCATCTTCTCTCATTTTTGTTGGTTCCTTGATG
Organism: Procambarus clarkii; assembly: GCF_040958095.1. Lineage (NCBI taxonomy): Eukaryota > Metazoa > Arthropoda > Malacostraca > Decapoda > Cambaridae > Procambarus > Procambarus clarkii. The sequence continues at coordinate 6,015,293 of NC_091181.1, read as the reverse complement.
TACTGGCTTAGAAAGTTTCTTGTCGCTACGTCCAGCAGCTTAGCTCTCCATGTTTCTGGTCCTCCATGTGGGTCTCTGTTCTCCCAATCTATCTTCCCGTGGTTGAAGTCTCTCATAATAAGTAGTCCAGATCCATTCCTGCTAGCAACAGAAGCTGCTCTCTCTCTTATGTTAATGGTTGCCATGTTGTTTCTATCATATTCCTGTCTGGGTCTTCTGTCATTTGTTGGTGGATTATATATGCCTACGATTAGAATTTTTTGCCCTCCAGTTGTTATGGTACCTGCTATGTAGTCACTGAAACCTTCACAGCCCTGAATAACCATCTCCTCAAAATCCCAGTCTTTTCTTACCAGGAGAGCTACACCACCACCACCTCTTCCTTCCTTCTCTTTCCTCATAATATAATAGTCCTGTGGGAACACTGCATTTGTTATGGTTTTCGTTAGCTTTGTTTCTGTGAGGGCTATTTGGTTTGGGTTTTCCTCTAGTACCCATTCTCCATGCTCATTTGCATTATTTGTAATTCCATCTATGTTAGTGTACATTGCCTTGAGGCTCACTTTCTTCTGTCCCTTCTCAAATCACCTTCTTGGTGAACGTTCTGCTGGTAGGGGAAGCTGTTCCATGGGTGTGAGGATCAATGAGGTGGATAACAGAGTCTCAGAGGATACTGGGTTGAGCGGCTGGGGATCAAGTGAAGGGGGAGGGACTGAGAGGGTATGGGGTGAAATGGGATGGAGGACAGGAAGGAAAGGGGGGTGGGGGAGCGGGGGACTTGGTGGGAGGAGGGAATAAGTAACAGGGTGGAGATTAGGTGTCGAGGGAGGGTGATTTGGCTGAGCATTTGAGTGAGGGCAGGGAGGGTTTGGGGTAGAGGGGTTTTCTATGCAGTGGAGGGTGGTGGGGTTGCCCTTCCTGCTGTTGTTACTGGGCAGCTGGTTGTCGGAAAATCCGACACCATTTAATAATCATACAGATAACAGCTGTATTGTATAAACAAGTTACCCATAGAAAACGTAACTTGTAGTGGAATTACCGTCTATAGAAAACGGGATATCATCACCACATACTATTATAATTCACCACCTATTATGGTGGGAATTATTCTTAAATACATTAGTATTTGGACTTTACCATCATAAAAACATCTCATATAAATTAACTTAATTATCAGTGTTAAAGTAGAGTAAATGTGACCCTTCTATCACTTATTGACATATGGACAATGTAAGCTAGGCGTCAGGGAGGAAGGAGGGGGCAGCCATTGTTGATACTAGACCAGAGGCTCACGGGAGAAAATTTGGCTCCTGTTAATTTTACTTGGACGTAGTGGAAGCTACCTCAAAGAGGATAATTTGGTGTCTACATCCTAGTTATACCTGTTTGGACTAAGGCCTGCTGTACTATAAGATAAGGAACCTCTTCAATGTATGTAGTCTATTACTGTAGTTTGATTGGCTGCATATATATAAATTAATATAAACCCCCCTAATGTGTAGAGGATCGATTTGTGAGATTATGACATTATTGCAGAAATACAGTCCACTTATCATTATACAAATTGCTATCGAAGTATATAAATTAACGTAAATATAAATTCATATAAATTAAATAAATATAAATCTCACAGGTCGGTTCCCACATTATTTGGACCTTCGGAACCGGAATATTCGGTCCTTTGAACCCACATTTGGTCATCTTAGTACCGGGTGAACCAGTTAACCAGTGGATTCATTAAATATACTAGTGCAGTGTGATTTAAACAAAAGCCAGCAGTCAAAGACGGCAGCGTAGCCTCGAGGGAGCTCAGGAGCCTCCCTCAGCCCAGTTAAGCCTTAGTCGGTTTCATGTACACCCACAGATTTGGTGGCGTGTTATTCTGTGAAATGACAGCGCTAATATTGAAGCCAACCAAATTAGTGGCTGTGGTTTCGGGAGATTGTTCACGGATTTCGTGGTGTTAAATTTCGCGAGAGATTATCCACGAATTTTGTGGAGTTTATTTCGCGAGATCACTAATAACATTTAATACTTCTTGATAATATTAGAAGTTTCATAGAGGCTAATTAAGAGGCTATTATCAATAACTGTGTATATTATATCTCCAAAATAGAGAATTATTTAATATATATTGCACTAGTGATCACAGTATAATATTTACTAATTGCCAACCCACAACAGGGTAGGATATTAAAATTGACTAGTTGAACTATTATCGTTCATCCTAGTCCCATTATTACCATAGTCAGTTGTACTATATTCAACAACCTAACACCATTAATGAATGGTATAGACCCTATTTTGGGTGTAATTTTTATCAACTCGAGTTGAGTTGTGTATATATAATAATTTACTTATGATCATTACACCTTTGAGTGATTAATTAGTGTCTATTCCATCCTAGGGTGATATAGAAGAGCTAACCTAAAGGTACTACCAGAGACACTGGTTTATCACTCAAATCATTAGTGTGTATGATTGTATATATATAATGTGTATTAATTTTAAGTGCTAACCTCTAGTAGAGGTAGGATTATTGCCTAGTGAGTGCAGAATTTACCCTAGGCTACCATCAGTACTTGTTCAGTATTATGAGCAGCCCAAGTACAAGCCCCACAAGGCTTCACCAACTAGCCAGTATGGATAATGCAGGGAGAATGAAAAGAACCCTTGCAGGTCTTAAAGGCCACTTAACAAGACAGATCAAGAAATGTGAAGATTTGTCACAACAATCAACAGTTGATTATGCTGACCTGGAAAGCTATTATCAAGCAGCTGCAGGTAAATTTGAGCAAATCAAATGTCAAATAGCAACATATGTGGCTGAACTTGCCAACACCAATTTATCAGAAACAGAAATAGACGACATTATGGTTGATCTTGCGAATTATGAAGATCACACTCAGGCCACGTTACAGCCTTATGTCAAATTAATTGCCCAGAACAAGGCAGCAACAACAACAACAGTTGCATCTAATACGAGTCAAGCAGAAGCTCGACTCCCTCCAATTAATTTACCCACTTTCTCAGGAAAAGATGAGGAAGATTGGGATGAATTTTGGAACAAATTCGTTGACCTTGTAGACTCAAAACAATCTTTACCAAAGAGTAGTAAATTCTCTTATTTGCAAGGCCAATTAACAGGTGAGGCTAAAACAGTAGTATCCCATCTGAGATTAACTAATGATGGCTATGATCTGGCAGTAAAACTCCTCAAGGATAATTATGCTGATCCAGAAGTAAGAACATCACATTTAGTTCATGAGCTGTTGCATTTACCCCCACCGGAGGCTTCAGCTGATTCACTCCAAGTCTTCAAGCTGGAGGTAGAATCACTGATCAATGCCCTCAGCCTGACAGCAGATACAAACGGGGCTGAGTGGGTCTTGAAAATAATTGTCCAGGAGAAAATACCTAGGGACATATTGAGACAAATGAGTGCTCATTACAATAAAAGTATCTTATCCATGAATGAAATATCTGAAGGTTTAAAGTCAGTAGTTCATCAATTACGAACACATGACAAATTAAAACCACCAAGTAAACCCTCAGAAACCAATAATAGTAAACCACAGAGTACCAAAGGTACTCCAAATCAATCTAGACAATATAATTCAACACCAAAGTGGAACAGTAGCAGTGTGGGCGTATATGCAGTGGGACCCTCAAAGCCTATATGCAGGCGATGAGTCACAATAACGTGGCTGAAGTATGTTGACCAGACCACACACTAGAAATTGAAGGGACGACGACGTTTCGGTCCGTCCTGGACCATTCTCAAAGCCTATAGTTACTGTGTCACCCAAGAACGTGACACCAAAGGGTACTGGAAGCTATGGAACATGTTTGTTCTGCAATGAGAAACATTCAATGTACCACTGCCCTAATTTTCCTGATAGTGACGCTCGTGTTGAGCGACTCAAAGATTTGCAACATTGCACGAGGTGCCTCAGGAAACATAACATCAATGATTGTGATACCCAATTACACCCTTGTAATAGGTGTAACAAAGGTCAACACCATGCAGCATTGTGCAGAGACACCAAAACAATGTCTCCAAACCCCAAGGTGGAAGATAGCATTCCCACCTCAGTACAGTATTGCAAGGTGCAACCAACAAAGAGTGTCCAATCGGCAAAGTCTAAAGGTAATACGACTTTGCCTACTGCCCAAATTACCATCCTGAATAAGAGGGCCAAGGTCCATACCCGTGGGTTGTTTGACCAAAGATCCCAGAGAACATATATCACTAAAAAGCTGGCAGATGAATTACAATTAAGGCCTGTAGCCCAGATGTCATTCAATATCTCAGGGTTTGTAACAGATGCAGGACCTCAAGTCTACCAGGTGGTACAACCATCAGTACGTTTAGGCAGGTACGTCTGTCGAGTACAAGCCATTGTGGTGGACAAAATACCAGTAGACCTACAAGTTCAAGGTCTGAGAGCAACAGCCAAATTCCTGAGAAATAGAGGAATAAAATTGGCAGATAATATTAAGTCTGATCACCTCACCGACTTCGGTCTCCTTGTAGGGACAGACTATTGTCATCGATTCATCGGTAGCCCTACTAAATATCAGGGTATAACGATGTTAAACTCTGCAAGAGGTAAATTACTCTCAGGCCCAGTATCAAGCCTGAGGAGACCTATGCCTGCAGATAAACAATACCAGTAGAAATCTAAATTTGTCAGCTGATTATATTTCTCCAGTAGCATTATACTAAGGAGATTACAGCTGACTATACCAACAGAGGTTGATGTTAGTATCATCATTTAAAGCTGAAGATGAGTTCATGAGGCCTCAGTGGCAAATCAGTGAACAGTTGCCTAAACCAGCTACAAGTCACTGCGACCAATGTCACTGAACCCACTGCAGTCTCAGAACCATACTTTACTTTAATGATGAGCTATTCAATCTTCTGAATCAATTAACTAAATTAAACCCCAATAAATCTGATGACTGATTTGATACATTTATTATTTAATCAAGATGTATTCCATGGGCCTCAGTGTTTATATATCAGTGACCAGTTACCTGAACAAACTTCAAGTTATATCTAATGTCACTGATCTCACTGCAGTCCCTGAATCATACTTGACTGTAGTACTTGATCACATCAAGTCTTCTGGGTTAAATAATATGTAATTAGGCTTGAATATTAGCCTTTCAAGAGTTAACAGGGAAATGAATTCGCATTAGACTTCTAACCCCTGCAACTCTAGTACGGGACATCCGTCCTATACGAACAAACGCACAAATGTGTGATTACTAACTACTAACATCAAATTAATCTAATAATTCGAAGGAGGAGTATCGGTGTTCGTCTGTTCTAAATAGGACTTCGACTCGTGAGCAGCCCCTGGGGAATTATGTCGGAAAATCCGACACCATTTAATAATCATACAGATAACAGCTGTATTGTATAAACAAGTTACCCATAGAAAACGTAACTTGTAGTGGAATTGCCGTCTATAGAAAACGGGATATCATCACCACATACTATTATAATTCACCACCTATTATGGTGGGAATTATTCTTAAATACATTAGTCTTTGGACTTTACCATCATAAAAACATCTCATATAAATTAACTTAATTATCAGTATTAAAGTAGAGTAAATGTGACCCTTCTATCACTTATTGACATCTGGACAATGTAAGCTAGGCGTCAGGGAGGAAGGAGGGGGCAGCCATTGTTGATACTAGACCAGAGGCTCACGGGAGCAAATTTGGCTCCTGTTAAATTTACTTGGACGTAGTGTTATGGAAACCAAAGGTGTAACATTATCAACACGCAGTCATCAAATCAAGTTAAGTGTTCTTTCCGAAACCCATTATCTATCATTAGTGGCCATTAATGTCATTGGGTATGGTTAGCCGGTTAGAGCCTCAAACTAAAGGTAATTAAGCCAGGTCTTCATTGTTCCATGTACAGTATTTTCTCTGATATACCTGTCATATATAGGATTCTGGCTTTACAGCTAGCGCCCTTTTGACAGGTCAAGACGAGGAAGCAAGACTTTGTGCACCAGTTACTGGGTGATGGAAGCTACCTCAAAGAGGATAATTTGGTGTCTACATCCTAGTTATACCTGTTTGGACTAAGGCCTGCTGTACTATAAGATAAGGAACCTCTTCAATGTATGTAGTCTATTACTGTAGTTTGATTGGCTGCATATATATAAATTAATATAAACCCCCCCTAATGTGTAGAGGATCGATTTGTGAGATTATGACATTATTGCAGAAATACAGTCCACTTATCATTATACAAATTGCTATCGATGTATATAAATTAACGTAAATATAAATTCATATAAATTAAATAAATATAAATCTCACAGGTCGGTTCCCACACTGGTTGTGTGTTCCCCCCTCGCCTCTGAGGATGTTGTGTTGGGAGCTGTGATTTCCTGGCTCTCCCCTCTCGCCCTGTGCCTCTTCCTTGCTTCTGCTACCATGGCTCTCTCCTCCCTCATCATGTCTCTCTGGAGGAATACATTTTTTAATTTTCCCAGATTTTGCAGATAGCTCTTTCTTCTTAGAATTTTCTCCTTTGTGTTCTCGTTTGCAAACACTATCTTTATCTCTCGGTCTCGGTCTTTGGTGTACCAGCCTAGCCTGAAAACCTTCTCAATGGTATGCCCAGCCTCTTCCATGTTTAGTGCCTTCAGTATTTCATTCACTGCCGGTTTGTACTTATCATACCACTCTGTCCTATTGGAGCTTTCCTGTTCTTTAATATCCATAGCAATCACTGATCTTTTCCTTTCCAGCAGCTGGCTAGTGGAGCGTGCCACTTACTGTGAGGTGGCTGCTTTCATGGCCACCTCCATCACTGCAGACATCACTTCTGAGTAATCTTTTTTTAGCATTTCTGCAAATGTTTCTTTTATTGTGGCATTCTCCTCCAAAATACTATTACCACCTTCTCCCTGGATGATTTTTTGAGTCTTAGCATCGATACCATTCTCTTTGAGGGCCCTAATCTCCTCCTTTGCTGCTGTCTGCTCTTTTTTCAGGTTGCTTATTTCGTTCTTCATTTCCTGCATCATTTCTTACATCTCACTCTTGATGTCCTCCAGAAACTGGGCGAACATTTCCTTCTTTTAGTCACCTTGACTTTTCCATGTTCCCCTGGTACCTCTGGCTGTCATGCTTCCCCTGTTCCTATAGTTGTGCCGTGATAGGATTTGTCAAGAAGTCAGAGAGAGAGAGAGAGAGAGAGAGAGAGAGAGAGAGAGAGAGAGAGAGAGAGAGAGAGAGAGAGAGAGAGAGAGACAGAGACAGAGACAGAGAAGGAGACAGAGACAAAGAGAGAGAGAGAGAGACAGAGAGAGAGAGAGAGAGAGAGAGAGAGAGAGAGAGACAGAGAGAGAGAGAGAGAGAGAGACAGAGAGAGAGAGAGAGAGAGAAAGAGAGAGAGAAAGGGGTAGAGACTTTGTGAGAGAGAGGGGTGAGAGTGGGGTGAGAGAGAGGGGTGAGAGAGAGGGGTGAGAGAGTGGGGTACACCATTTGCAATGTGCTCCTTAATGTATAAGTTCGAGTCACCTATATGGTGTGAGTTTTCAGTTGCATGTATGCCTGGGGACCTTTCAGGCTTGTTCGCGTTTGTGTTCCTCACATGTGCCCCAAAGAAAGAGGTGATTTGATAAAATTCTATGCCCAAGACTACCTTCAGAGTGCCGGCAAGCTGATGGGCAAATAGCCTCAGCTACCATCAGCTTTTGTCCAGTCAAGATGGTAGAGTGAATTATTTGCCCTGTTCACCAGTTGCAATGTGCTCCTAGGAGTATGAGTTCGAGTCACTTCTGGGGTGTGAGTTTTCAGTTGCATGTATGTCTGAGGACCATTCAGGCTTGTTCGCATATATTGTCCTCATGTGTGCTCCAAAGAATGAGGTGATCTCACAAAATACTATGCCCAACACTACCATCAGAGTACTGGCGGGCTGATGGGCAAATAGCGTCGGCTACCATCAGCTTTTGTCCGGTCGTGATGGTCGAGTGGATGAGGTGCCCTGTACACCAGTTGCAACGTGCTCCTGGCAGTATGGGTTCGACTCACTTCTGGGGTGTGAGTTTTCAGTTGCATGTATGCCTGCAGACCATTCAGGCTTTTTCGCATTTGTGTTCCTCACGTGTGCCCCAAAGAATGAGGTGATTTAATGAAATACTATGCCCAAGACTACCATTAGAGTGCCAGCAGGCTGATGGGCAAATAGCCTCGGCTACCATCAGCTTTTGTCCGGTCGTCATGGTCGAGTGGATTAGGTGCTCTGTACATCAGATGCTATGTGCTCCTGGCAGTTTAGGTTCGAGTCACTTCAGGGTGTGAGTTTTCAGTTGCATGTATGCCTGGGGACCATTCAGGCTTGTTCGCATTTGTGTTCCTCACGTGTGCCCCAAAGAATGAGGTGATTTGATAAAATACTATGCCCAAGGCTACCATCAGAGTGCCAGCAGGCTGATGGGCAAATAGCCTCGACTACCATCAGCTTTTGTCCGGTCGTCATGGTCGAGTGGATTAGGTGCTCTGTAGATCAGCTGCTATGTGCTTCTGGCAGTATGGGCTCGAGTCACTTCAGGGTGTGAGTTTCAGTTGCATGTCTGCCTTGGGGCCATTCAGGCTTGTTTGCATTTGTGTTCCTCACGTAAAAACCCAAAGAATGAGGTGATTTGATAAAATACTATGTCCATGACTGCCATCAGAGTGGCAGCGAGCTGATAGGGAAAAAGCCTCGGCTACCATCAGCTTTTTCTCCGGTCATAATGGTATAGTGGATTAGGTTCCCTGTACACCAGTTGCAATGTGCTCCTGTCAATATGGGTTCAAATTACTTCTGGGGTGTGAGTTTCAGTTGCATGAATGCCTGGGGACTATTCAGGCTTGTTTGCACATGTGTTCCTCACATGTGCCACAAAGAATGTGGTGATTTGAGAAAATACTATGCCCAAAACAACCATCAGAATGCCGGCAGACTGATGGGCAAATAGCCTCAGCTACTATCAGCTTTTGTCCGGTCGTGATGGTCAAGTGGATAAGGTGCCCTGTACACCAGTTGCAATGTGCTCCTGTCAGTATGGGTTCGAGTCATTTCCAGGATGTGAATTTTCAGTTGCATGTATGCCTGGGGTCCATTCAGGCTTGTTCGCATTTTTGTTCCTCATATGTCCCCCAAAGAATGAGCTGATTTGATAAAATACTATGCCGAAGACTACTATCAGAGTGCAGGCAGGCAGATGGAAAGATATCCTTTGCTACCATCAGCTTTTGTCTGGTGGTGATGGTCGAGTGGATTAGGTGCCCTGTACACCAGTTGCAATGTGCTCTTGTCAGTATGGGTTCGAGTCACGTCTGGCGTGTGAGTTTTCAGTTGCATGTATGCCTGCAGACCATTCAGGCTTGTTCGCATTTGTGTTCGTCACGTGTGCCCCAAAGAACTAGGTGATTTGATAAAATACTATGCCCAAGACTACTATCAGAGTGCCGGCGGGCTGATGGGCAAACAGACTTGGATACCATCAGCTTTCGTACGATCGTGATGGTCGAGTGGATTAGCTGCCCTGTACACCAGTTGCAATGTGCTCCTGTCAGTATGGGTTCGAGTCACTTCTGGGGTGTGAGTTTTCAGTTGCATGTATGCCTGGGGACTGTTCAGGCTTGTTTGCGTTTGTGTTCCTCACGTGTGCCCCAAAGAATGAGGTGATTTAATAAATTACTACGCCCAAGACTACCATCAGAGTGCAGGCAGGCTGATGGGCAAATAGCCGTGGCTCCCATCAGGTTTTGTCCGGTCGTGATGGTCGAGTGGATTAGGTGCCCTGTACACCAGTTGCAGTGTGCTCCTGTCAGTATGGGTTCGAGTAATTTCTGGGGTTTGAGTTTTCAGTTGCATGTTGTTGGAAATTTCCAACACTAATACAATATTATTGTATTATTATAAAATAGTGTTAAAATATACTAATTACTGTAGTTACTAAAAATTTACTAACAGTAGGGTTCACATGAACTAATAATCATATCTGTATAAGAATACTGGAAGTCTTACGAAATCAAGCTCCAGTATTGCGTCAGATTCTACCTAATTAAACACATTTATATCCAGTGTGTTAGAGAATTGAGTGTGATTCTCTAAAAACATCAGTATTTCGTGTGACAATTATTTACGAATAACATAACTCCCAAATAATGCCAAATCGAGAGTTTTTAGTTACAATTGTTATCAAGTAATAAATTTACCGTCACGTGTGAATGCCATGGAGAAAACTAAAATCTTCTCCATTTCTTGTTTACCACCATAAGACGAGAAAGTAATAATATTTATCTCCCTAGAATTACAACCCAGTCTTTATTAAAGCATTTTAGCCACAGCTACGCAAAATAATATTATTCGTGATAAATAATTTATGTGGCGAATGCGAGACGCGGAGTGGGGAGGGAGGCCATTGTTGTGTGGTGAACGGCAGCTCGAGGAGGGAAGTCGCCAGCGTACGGCGTGAAGTTACTTGTTGTGGAATTGAGCAACTTGTTTTGGTGTCAGAGTCTAGGACACGTTACGGTGAAGTTGTCAGCAAGATTTAACCTGATACTCATCACAGAACTAGTTATTTTGTTCTACGTGATCTGTCGTGACCGGCCAAATAAACGCGTCGACATCCAAGCCAAGCTAGCCACCACGTGTTCGCCATTGTGACGCGGTTCCGGCAAGCCTCAACTTATTCAGTACCCTTTTAGCTAAGTATATATAACTCCCTTTTGATGCATCATTAGAGATTGTATAAGGCAGGGTAGCTTGTCGTTACATCGAGCAACTTAAACAAAACCCATGTTAGTATTCTAACTTATTTTATTTCCACTTCCTCGAATATAGATATTTAGTAGCCTAGTACGTTGCTACGTAATATTTCTTAAATTACAGCTCGCGTGTGAGGAATCCACGAGCTGTTACCTTACCCGTGTTATTCACCTCCCAGTGTTCTACGAGGAATTCCGGAGATTCCGAGGATGATTCGTAACCGATGTCTTTGAAATCGTCTTCAAGTTAAGACCTTTCGTATTCCTTTAATTATTCAAATTCTCATTATTTCATATTATCCTTTACTGGATTACAGTGTACACTGGAGATAATACGTGTTTATTGGGATGATTAATTTCTGATGTTAATGATCTATATATTTACTGGTGATCAATTTTCTACTGATTTCTTTAATTGGTCATAAGATTAGGTTATTACACAATGAACTGGTGTACGAACCACACTAGTTCCTAGACATATATGAAGTTCTAGCAATACCCCCCCAATGTAGGTGTTTGAGGCTTTGATTCAAGTAATTTATTTATACAGCCCATTATTTACTTAAGTGATTATATTTCCTAATATTTACCCATAGACACTGGTTCTTCTTGGAATTTCTAATTATCACATTTTATTAGTTTCCCTCTTTACTATAAAAGCGGGTGGTCCTTCGTAATTAAATAATTAAATAAATAGAGTCAAGCCCTAAATGTCCCACAAATGTATGCCTGGGGACCATTCAAGCTTGTTCGCATTTGTGTTCCTCACGTGTGCCCCAAAGAAAGAAGTGATTTGATAAAATACTATGCCCAAGACTACCATTAGAGTACCAGCGGGCTGATTGGCAAATAGCATTGGCTACTATCAGCTTTTCTCTGGTCGTGATGGTCGAATGGATTAGGTGCCCTGTACTCCAGTTGCAATGTGCTCATGGCAGTATGCGTTCGGTCACTTCTGGGGTGTGAGTTTTCAATTGCATGTATGCCTGGGTTCCATTCAGGCTTGTTCGCATTTGTGTTCCTCACTTGTGCCCCAAAGAATGAGGTGATTTGATAAAATGCTATGCCGAAGACTACCATCAGAGTGCCAACGGGCTGATGGGCAAATAGACTCGGCTGCCATCAGCTTTTCTCTGGTCGTGATGGTCGAGTGGATTAGGTGCCCTGTACACCAGTTGCAATGTGCTCCTGGCAGTATGGGTTCGAGTCACTTATGGGGTGTGAATTTTCAGTTGCATGTATGCCTGGGGACCATTCAGGCTTGTTTGCATATATATATATATATATATATATATATATATATATATATATATATATATATATAAATATATATATATATATATATATACATATATATATATATATATATACATATATATATATATATATATATATATATATATATATATATATATATATATATATATATATATATATATTATATATATAGGAACTTCTTTTCCACAGCTCATAAAACGGAGGAAAGGGTCCTGAAAGATTACGTTATCCCTACAGACAAAAATCAAAGGATTCAATTGACGATTTACTATAAAACCAAAAAAACGGCCAACCTACTCATGAGAAACTCTCCAGACACAAAGCAGAACGCTTTAAAAGAGACCAACGTCGCCTATGCCTTCAAATGCCCACTTGGGGACTGTAAACCTCAAAGAACTCAGTATATAGGCAAGACAGCAACATCTCTTTCCAGGCGATTAACGATGCATAAGCATCAGGGCTCCATTAAGGAAAATATAATCTCTTACCACAACCAGACCATCACCAGAGAAATCTTAACAAACAACACAGAAATCATCGATAGATACAACGATAGCAGGCGGCTTGACATCTGTGAGGCACTACTCATCAAGAAGTCAACTCCAGCAATCAACAGCCAATTAATTCACAACTATATTCTACCCACTTCAAGACTCCACACCAATATAGAAGCATCAAGAAATATGGGCCAATAGGCCCTTTGCATTTACTTCCATTCTTCTCTTTAATTTCCCAATTTTATACTTATTGTTTCGTGTTCTGTCTTGTGTTGAAAGTTTTGTTCACCTCATCCAAAACTATTGTAACATATCACCTCACCCAAATTGCGGGTATATAAGATGAAAGCTGTTTAAATCATAGCATAGTAGAACTCTGTTTAGTGTTTGCAGGTTATAGTTGATGGTGTGTGTAAACTAAAGTTTTTGAAAATGTAATAAGTTATTACGAAACGTGTTCAAGTGTCGCGTTAAACTAGAAATAAAAATGAGTGTTGGAGAATTTATTTTTCAATTACCATCGACAGTGAAAAGAAACATAAGAAATATTGAGAAAGTTCGTGTTAGAATTATTAATCTTACTTTTTCGGTCATATTTAATAATATATGTTTACAAGAAAGACTGCTGTTATTTGTAAAATATACAAATATATTATATATATATATATATATATATATATATATATATATATATATATATATATATATATATATATATATATATATATATATATATATATATATATATATGTGTGTGTATATCACGAAAATAAACACGTGATTAAGAATGTGACAATGTCAGACCACGGAGGAAAAATGAAACAGGAAATTTCCTTAAGTACTTTCGTATATTAAATACATCTTCAGAAGGTCATTTTACAGATCGAGTGATGGGTATAAATAGGCAGGAGAGAGTGGTGAAGTAAGGTGAGGTACAATACTTGGACAACGCAGAAGGCCCATTGGCCCATCAGATGCACCCAATTGGCCCATCCGATGTAGCCCAATGGCCCATCTGATACAGCAGACATACAAGCATAATGCATAGGTAATTATAACATAAAGAGGTAAATATATACAATAAATTAGTGAGACAAATGTTTTTCAATGATTCTACTTAAATCGCCCTTTAGCTGATCTATTAGAAATGGATCTAAGTTATATAGACCACTACTAATATTCAAATTACTTTCTTTCTTTCTAATTTATTGTATATATTTACCTCTTTATGTTATAATTACCTATGCATTATGCTTGTATGTCTGCTGTATCAGATGGGCCATTGGGCTACATCGGATGGGCCAATTGGGTGCATCTGATGGGCCAATGGGCCTTCTGCGTTGTCCAAGTATTGTACCTCACCTTACTTCACCACTCTCTCCTGCCTATTTATACCCATCACTCGATCTGTAAAATGACCTTCTGAAGATGTATTTAATATACGAAAGTACTTAAGGAAATTTCCTGTTTCATTTTTCCTCCGTGGTCTGACATTGTCATATATATATATATATATATATATATATATATATATATATATATATATATATATATATATATATATATATATATATATATATATATATATATATATATATATATATATATCTATAATGCAATCCAGCTGGGATGGCCCCATTGTAGACCAAGTTGTTGTAGAGTGCCTGGGTGCTGCAACAACACATGACATTGCTCGCTTCACTTCAAAAGCAGCCCCACATGCAGGGGATTTCCTGTTAGCAACCCCAATGTCGGCAACTGGCACGCGTCTCACACCACACGCCCTCCGAATTGCTGTGGGCCTCCGCCTTGCTGCCCCAATCCACACCAGATATAGGTGTATTTGCGGCGAGGTGGTGACTGACAGGAACGGCCACCATGGCCAACTCTCCCAAAACACAGGGGGATGGCACTCGAGGCACAGTGAAGTTAACGACATCATCAAGAGGAGCCTCACCACAGATGGATGCCCAGCTGAAAAAGAGCCCCGTTACCTAACGCTCCGTAACTCTGATGCTCTTATTGGTCGCCAGGATGGTATCACAGTGAACCCCTGGAAGAATGGCAAGCAGTTGGTATGGGACTACACGTGCGTATTAACCCTGGCTAACACCTACAATGACCTCAGTGTTGCACAACCAGGTGGCGCTGCCACCCACAGGGAAGCAGCCAAATCCCGTAAGTATAGAGAACTGTATCACCACTACAATTTTGTCCCCATTGCTTCTGAAACACTCGGCGCTTGGGGTAAAAGTGCTACCAGTTTTTTGAAGGAACTGGGTTCTAGGCTCATTGAAACAACAAGGGACCCTAGAGCTTCCAGCTTTCTTTTCCAGCGCCTCAGCGGGGCGATACAGAGGGGAAATGCGCACTGCATCCATGGTTCCTGCCCGCCATCTGAGGAGCTGGAGGAACTTGACAACCTATGATAACCATCTTTGTAACCTATATGTAACTCCTTTTTTGTAACAAAGTTCAAATAAAGCAAATATATATGTGTACATACAAAAGAATGGGGGTGGTAGGAGAAGATAATATTAGTGTTCAGTGAGAAACCACAAGGTCTCCTCTGAATACTTTTTATTTTCTTCTCCGAGGCTATGGATCTCCACATTAGCACCAGAGGCGGACCCTCACACACACACACAAAAAAATATATATATATATATATATATATATATATATTTTTTTTTTTTTTTTTTTAAATATAGGAGGGAGTACCACCTCTAGCTGGAAGAAGGGGGACCCATAGCCTCGGAGGAAACCACGCATAACGCATTAGAAGGAATGTTTAGATCCCCTCCAATACAGTTTCTGTGTGCTTTTCTCCTACCACCCCTTTCCTTTTTTTATTTTTTGTGTTTTATTATGTATTTGATGGTTACAAGATAAACATGGGTTGATACAAAAATAATAATACAAAAAGGTGCTTAAAGGTTATGGATCTCTTGAAAAACACGACAATGGGAAACATTGATGAATGTCACAGACGGGTTCGATCATTGTTACAAGTCAAACACTTCTTCGAATTCCTCTGAAGTTGGACTAGTGCCCAAGATGCAACAGGCATTTCCCCTCTGAATCGCAACACTGAGGCGCTGGAACAAGAAACTTTTTGCTCTCTGATCTTTTGTAGCGCTGATCAATTTGTCCCCCAATTCCTTCAGGAACTTCAATGCACATTTTCCCCACGAACCGAGGGTCTCCGAGCCGATCGGAACAAAGCTGTAGCAGTGTGCTAGACCTCTGTATTTAATAGTTTTCTGCGATTCCCTGAAAGAAGCAGCACCACCGCTTTTACGTGTGCTGTAGTGGAGGTAGGTACTGGCCAGTGTGGCAGCACACGTGTAGTCCCACACCACTTGCTTACCATCCTTCCAAGGTAGCAAGGCTTACCATCCTTCCAAGGTAGTATATATATATATATATATATATATATATATATATATATATATATATATATATATATATATATATATATGTCGTACCTAGTAGCTAGAACGCACTTCTCAGCCTACTATGCAAGGCCCGATTTGCCTATTAAGCTAAGTTTTCTTGAATTAATGTTTTTTCGACGACCTAACCTACCTAACCTAACCTAACTTTTTCGGCTACTTAACCTAACCTAACCTATAGAGATAGGTTAGATTAGGTTAGGTATTGTTCATTAGGTTCGGTCATATATCTACGTTAATTTTAACTACAATAAAAAAAATTGACCTCATACATAATGAAATGGGTAGCTTTATCATTTCAAAAGAAAAAAATTAGAGAAAATATATTAATTCAGGAAAACTTGGCTTATTAGGCAAATCGGGCTTTGCATAGTAGGCCAAAAAGTGTGTTCTGGCTACTAGGTAATATATATATATATATATATATATATATATATATATATATATATATATATATATATATATATATATATATATATATATATATATATATATATATATATGTGTGTGTGTGTGTGTGTGTGTGTATCACGAAAATAAACACGTGATTAAAAATGTGACAAAGTCAGACCACGGAGGAAAAATGAAACAGGAATTTCCTTAAGTACTTTCGTATATTAATACATCTTCACTCCTTCTGAAGATGTATTAATATACGAAAGTACTTAAGGAAATTCCTGTTTCATTTTTCCTCCGTGGTCTGACTTTGTCACATTTTTAATCACGTGTTTATTTTTAGCCGAGGCTATTTGAACCACCACCACCTCATTTTGTCCGGTCGTGATGGTCAAGTGGATTAAGGCGTCTTGTACATACCAGTTGCGTTTGCTCCTGGGAGTATGGGTTCGAGTCACTTCTGGGTTGTGAGTTTTCAGTTGCATATTGTCCTGGGGACCATTCAGGCTTGTTCACATTTGTGTTCCTCACGTGTGCCCCAAAGAATGAGGTGATTTGGTAAAATGCTATGCCCAAGATTACTATCCGAGTGCCGGCGGTGGGGTGGTTCAAATAGCCTCGGCTATCACCTCATTTTGTCCGGTCGTGATGGTCAAGTGGATTAAGGCGTCTTGTACATACCAGTTGCGTTTGCTCCTGGGAGTATGGGTTCGAGTCACTTCTGGGGTGTGAGTTTTCAGTTGCATATTGTCCTGGGGACCATTCAGGCTTGTTCGCATTTGTGTTCCTCACGTGTGTCCCAAAGAATGAGGTGATTTGGTAAAATGCTATGCCCAAGATTACTATCCGAGTGCCGGCGGTGGGGTGGTTCAAATAGCCTCGGCTATCACCTCATTTTGTCCGGTCGTGATGGTCAAGTGGATTAAGGCGTCTTGTACATACCAGTTGCGTTTGCTCCTGGGAGTATGGGTTCGAGTCACTTCTGGGGTGTGAGTTTTCAGTTGCATATTGTCCTGGGGACCATTCAGGCTTGTTTGCATATATATATATATATATATATATATATATATATATATATATATATATATATATATATATATATATATATATATATATATATATACGCATATATATATATATATATATATATATATATATATATATATATATATATACGCATATATATATATATATATATATATATATATATATATATATATATATATATATTTATATTTATATATATATATATATATATATATATATATATATATATATATATATATATATATATATATATATATATTTATATTTATATATATATATATATATATATATATATATACATAATATATATATAACACTATGAAAGAACTGAGCCTAGACTAGCCAAGTAGCAAGTCGTAAGCTAAATGATACACCACAGCATATAGTTAAAAGAGGTGTTACATTGGCTGCTATTCCAAGTCTTCCACGCACCCCAACGACGCCAACTGATGGTGACAGATCAGACACATGTTCTCCCAATTTAATCATATTTACTAGGGGAAAACTCAAGCCCATATAAAATCACTCACTTGCATACACTCAAAAGTGTTATTTAACACACAGAACTCTTCCCCTATGAAAGAACTGAACCTAGGTTAGCTAAATAGCAAGCAGGGATGCTAACCGATAAACAACAGCATATCGTTTAAAGGCCTGTCTGACAGGCGCTGAAGGGCGTTCCACGTCTTCCAAGCCCCAAACGAAGCCAGCTGATGGTGACAGATCAGACACATGTCCTCCCACTTTTAATTATATTTACTAGGGGAAAACTCGAGCACATATATATTCACAGAATTGCATACACTCACAAGGATATTTAACATAAACACACAACATGTGAGATAACATAGTAGCCTGACGATTAAATGCGACCTCAGAACACGGAAAATATTTACTGAACAAAAAATGTACCACATACGGGCTATTCATTCCCGTGCCACCTCTTGGGTTGCTTAATCTTTTTCAATCATTCAATCAACACACACAGAACTCTTCCCCTATGAAAGAACTGAACCTGGGCTAGCCAAGTAGCAAGCTGGTATGCTAGCCGATACACCACAGCAGATCATTAAAAGTGCCGTCACACGGGTGGCTATTCCACGTCTTAAAATAGGATGAAATATTTTAAGTTAACTTTCAAACATTGAAAATGTAACAGCCTACCCGACACACATAATGCTAAGCCATAATTTTGATATTTTTTTTTGTATTAAATTTTTTTTTTCTAAAACTTAATTTTCAATGATTTGCAACATTACTCCTTTACAACCCATCTTCATTTGAATCTTTATTATCATGCAAAATTCATTTATTTACATAGGGTGGTGGCTAGAGCCGTGCGCCACATATGCAACATGTTCAGTTGCTGGCACCAACTGTATGCAATGTTGCACAGACCCTGCGCCTGGTTCTAGTCACCATTTTCCTTAATACGCCTTACCCTCCGTCCTCATGGCCAACACCTCACCCACCGTCCTCATGCCCAGCTCCTCACCCACCGTCCTCATGGCCAACACTTCACCCACGGCCCTTATGCCCAGCTCCTCACCCACCGTCCTCATGGCCAATACCTCACCCACGGCCCTTATGCCCAGCGCCTCACCCACGGCCCTTATGCCCAGCACCTCACCCACCGTCCTCATGCCCAGCGCCTCACCCACCGTCCTCATTACCAACACCTCACCCACTGTCCTCATGCCCAGCGCCTCACCCACCGTCCTCATGGCCAATACCTCACCCACGGCCCTTATGCCCAGCTCCTCACCCACCGTCCTCATGGCCAATACCTCACCCACGGCCCTTATGACCAGCTCCTCACCTCACCCACTGCACTCGTACTTACCACCTCACCCACGGCCCTTATGACCAGCGCCTCACCTCACCCACTGCACTCGTGCTTACCACCTCACCCACGGCCCTTATGACCGGCGCCTCACCTCACCCACTGCACTCGTGCTTACCACCTCACCCACGGCCCTTATGACCAGCGCCTCACCTCACCCACTGCACTCGTGCTTACCACCTCACCCACGGCCTTTATGACCAGCGCCTCACCTCACCCACTGCACTCGTGCTTACCACCTCACCCACGGCCCTTATGACCAGCGCCTCACCTCACCCACTGCACTCGTGCTTACCACCTCACCCACGGCCCTTATGACCAGCGCCTCACCTCACCCACTGCACTAGAGCTTACCACCTCACCCACGGCGCTTATGACCAGCGCCTCACCTCACCCACTGCACTAGAGCTTACCACCTCACCCACGGCCCTTATGACCAGCGCCTCACCTCACCCACTGCACTAGAGCTTACCACCTCACCCACGGCGCTTATGACCAGCGCCTCACCTCACCCACTGCACTAGAGCTTACCACCTCACCCACGGCCCTTATGACCAGCGCCTCACCTCACCCACTGCACTAGAGCTTACCACCTCACCCACGGCCCTTATGACCAGCGCCTTACCTCACCCACTGCACTAGAGCTTACCACCTCACCCACGGCCCTTATGACCAGCGCCTTACCTCACCCACTGCACTAGAGCTTACCACCTCACCCACGGCCCTTATGACCAGCGCCTTACCTCACCCACTGCACTAGAGCTTACCACCTCACCCACGGCCCTTATGACCAGCGCCTTACCTCACCCACTGCACTAGAGCTTACCACCTCACCCACGGCCCTTATGACCAGCGCCTTACCTCACCCACTGCACTAGAGCTTACCACCTCACCCACGGCCCTTATGACCAGCGCCTTACCTCACCCACTGCACTAGAGCTTACCACCTCACCCACGGCCCTTATGACCAGCGCCTTACCTCACCCACTGCACTAGAGCTTACCACCTCACCCACGGCCCTTATGACCAGCGCCTTACCTCACCCACTGCACTAGAGCTTACCACCTCACCCACGGCCCTTATGACCAGCGCCTTACCTCACCCACTGCACTAGAGCTTACCACCTCACCCACGGCCCTTATGACCAGTGCCTCCCCAACCCACCACCTTCATGCCCAACACCTCACCAACTCACCACCCTCATGCCAAGCGCCTCACCCACGGCGCTCATGCCCAGAACCTCAGCAACAGCCATAATGGCAAGTGCGTCACCCTCGGCACTTATCCCCAGCGCCTCGGCCACCACCCTCATGCCCCGTGCCTCGGCCACCACCCTCATGCCCCGTGCCTCACCGGCCTCATGCCCAGCACCTTACCCACCGCCCTTATGTCCAGTGCCTCACCCATGGCCCTCATGAACCGTGCCTCACCGACCGACCTCATGCCCCGTGCCTCACCGACCGACCTCATGCCCCGTGCCTCACCGAACGACCTCATGTCCCGTGCCTCACCGACCGGCCTCATGCCCAGCACCTTACCCACTGAACTTATGCCCAGCACCTTACCCACCGCCCTTATGCCCAGTGCCTCACCCATGGCAATTATTCCCAGTGACTCACCCATGGCCCTGATGCCCAGCACCTTACTCACCGCCCTTATGCCCATAGTGCCTAGCCCCTGGGCCTCATGCCCAGTGCATCACCCATGGCCCGCATGCCCAGCACCTTACCCACCGCCATTATGCCCAGTGCATCACCCATGGCCCTCATGCCCAGCACCTTACCCCACCGCCCTCATGCCCAGTGCCTCATCCATGGCCCTTATGCCCAGTGCCTCACCCATGGCCCTCATGCCCAGCACCTTACCCAGTGAACTTATGCCCAGCACCTTACCCGACTGCCCTCATGCCCAGTGCCTAACCCACTAAACTTATGCCCATGCTCAGCACCTTACCTATCGCCCTTATGCCCAGTGCCTACCCGCCAAACACACACCGAAACTACGACGTTGGTACAACGTTCGAACAAGTTTGAACACCTCCTAACCAGTTATAACAACCAATATAGCAAGTTGTAACAACGTTCTAATACGTCATAAACACGTTAAGCCAAGATGTAACAACTTTATTACAAGTTGTAACAAGCGGAAAATAGAGACAGTTTCGGTTTGTGTTTCCAGGGTAACCCATGGCCCTCATGCCCAGTGCCTCACCCATGGCCCTCATGCCCAGCACCTTACCCACCGCCCTTATGCCCAGCACCTTACCCCACTGCCCTCATGCCCAGCACCTTACCCCACTGCCCTTATGCCCAGCAACTTACCCGACTGCCCTTATGCCCAGTGCCTAACCCATGGCCCTCATGCCTAGTGCCTCACCAACCTCCCAATCGACCTAATGGACACTATTGCTCTCTAGGGTGGAATATTGTTGGCCTCTAACAGCCCAATTCAGAGTCGGAAAAATTGTTGACCTCGAGCGTGCAAAGATCCTTTTGCCGCTTGAATCCACTCTATAAGTCATCTTAATTATTGGGACCGATTAAAATTTCTTAATCTGTATTCTCTAGAGGGCAACAAGCAAGAGAGATACATGATAATATACACGTGGAAGATATTAGAGGGACCGGAGACCAGAAGGCATGGCAGAACGTGCAGAATACCCTCGTTGAAAAGCAGTGGTGCAATAGGTACGTTGAGTGAGAACTTTATCTACATTAGAGGGCCGAGACTCTTCAACAATAATGCTACACTTAGGGGGCATAACTGGCCGGCCTCACAAGTGTTCAAGAGAGAACTTCACGAACAACTCCAAAGGATACCTGATCAACCAGGCTGTGATTCATATATCAGGCAGCGATTAGCCACATCCAACAGCCTGGTTGACCAGTCGACAAACCGGGAAGCCAGGTTGGAGACCGGGCCGCATGGCTGTTGATCCCCGGAAACTATACAAGGTATCCACAAGGTATCCCTGTCTTGAGAATCAACAGTTAGAGTGAGGTTAGCCATAGTTGACTATATTCTCATGTTCCTCTATACACAACTCCAGCAACTAACTGTTGCAAGTGTGTTCGGCAGCCAGGTGTTGTTGCTGTGAACACCACCACCGTCACTGTCACCACCACCGTCACTATCACCATCACTGTCACTATCCTCAACACCGTCACTGTCAGGTGTACTAACTGCATGGTGTTGTGTTCCTGATTGGAGCTGACAGCAGATCGGGGGCGAGGGGAAGATGTTTACGCTGGCGGGAGCACCAGGTAGGTCCTCATTACTCTGCACCATCCTCTACCTTCTTCATCACTCTCACCATCCTCATTGTGGGGTTATGTGAATAAAATCATTCTTACCTTCCCTTATCTTACCTTCAATAGGCTGTTTCGTAGGTTTGTTTGTTTAAAATATTTACATAAATCCACAGTATGAGGTTCATATTGTTGTAATATTTCATTTATAATTAGTTCTCACCTGACAGCAAGATTTAATTAGAACTTAAATATTCAGTCAATTAAATTAACCAAAATGCGTTCTTAAATTACTTGAAGGACCAGGGTATTGATGTTTACTGAACTTGTTTATGTTTCTCGCTGAATAAACTAATTGATATTATAAATTACTAATTATGCGTAATCACTTGAAATTATTAAACAATTTAAGGCAAGACTGCTGAGCTTTGAGGGCACGAGGGCCCGGGGTAGACGCCTCCACCTTACATATATGCCAGGCTGGCCTCACACTCTGGGCCACAGCAAACACACAACACCTGTCCGAAAACTTATTATTAAATACAAGGGTCATTGGGTGATTACTCATATTTATGAGTCAATCAGTAGACTGGAGGCATAAAGCACACACGTTTGTTTGTGGAGAGTATACTCATAACCGGCCCTACACCTCCCTTAACCTGCTGAGCATATATATGTATACTTGTCAGAACAATATATTTTTACACGAACTGAAGCCTTAAGCGTCGGTCGGAGTTGAACTTGACGAACGATCATTAGCAGTTATCAACGTCGTAAATCCTCCAATACGTCAATATTATGTGTGTCACCACCAGCCATGGTATCATCACATCCATGGCGCCACCACCAGCCATTGCATCACCACTAGCCATGGCGATACCACCAACCATGGTGTTACCACCAGAAATGGCACCACCACCAGTCATGGCTTCAACACCAGCCATGGCGCCACCACCAGCCATGGCGCCACCACCAGCCATGAAGTCAACTGCTGGCGGCCGTGGAGTGAGGCCGTCTTGCTGACCCTCCGTGGGTGTTGGGGTTGTTTGCCATTTTGGTCGCCAGGTGGTATGGGCGTCTCTGCCCTCCCAGTTTGTTCCTGCCTGGCTGCATGTTGACGTGGCGGTTCTGACATGGGTGGCTATTTTCCCCCTGTTGTGCATGTGAACTTCGTGGGCCTGGAGTTCACTTGTACGGCTGGATATACGACCATCGAGATGGTGATGTGTAACATGCTTTGTATCCCGGTGGAGGCTATCTATGGTGTAGAGCTTGTTACAGCCCACGGGGATGTTATTAAGTTCGTGAGGGAGGAGGAGTACCGGGACTTCCTCCGTCGGTACGAGGCGCATATGTTGCCGTTGCCAGATGATGCCGGCTCTGTGGCGATTTCGATCCGCAGTGGTGCCCTGACTTATGTCAGTGTCCACGGTGCGCCCCTGGAGTTCCCTGAAGACCTCCTCCGGCATTACTTCTAGAGGTTTGGTACTGTTGTCAGCGTGCTCGTGAACACGCTCTCCTCGGGGCGGTATGCTGGGAGGCGAACGAACATTTGCACGTTGGGAATGCGCCTGCGGTCGGATATACCTTCTTCTGTCCAGCTTATGGGATACTACGTCCGGGTGTATTATGCCCGGCAGCCTCGTACCTGTTTCCGGTGTGGCCTGTTGGGGCATCAGGCTGCCGGGTGCTCTGAGGCCCCAGCTGCTCCTGTCAACTTGTTCCGAGAAGATTTCTCGCTGCTCTCACTGGAGGCATTCTCTGGTGATGATGAGGAAGTGCTCATCCCATTCACTGCTGCAGCTTCCCCGGCAACGTCTGATGTTCCTCCGGTTGTTGCCAACCCTCCTCCAAGTACTGCGGTACCATCAGTTGGTCTGCCTGATCCTGTCACTGTCCAAGCTGCTCCCGTGGGCCTTCCTGGTGCTCCCTGTGTGGCGTCGCTGTCTTCTCCCTCGTCTTCGGATGCTGCGTCTGGCCCTGTGTCCGTGACTCGGGTCCCGGATGTGCTGGGTGCTGGGGTGGCTGCAGAGCCTCCTGCTGTGTGTGGCCCGGTTTCCCCTGTGGTGGAGGCTGCTGGTGTTCTGTGTCGGGCGTCGGTTCATCCGGCTCATGGTACCCGTGTTTCTGGGTTCGCTTCCGACTCTGACACTATCCGGCCGGTGCCCAAACGTTCCGGGCGTTCGTCTTCTGCCTGGGCCGATGTTGGTGACTTCAGTGACTGTGGGTCTTTGGGTGTTGACGGTGTCGATGCGGATACGTCGATGTCTCCACAGTTAGTGGTGGCGGAGGTCCATGTGCCTACTGGTGCCTGTGTCTCGGATGTGCCTTCAGTTCTTTCTCCGCCAGGGGACTCTCCGCAGTAGGGGGTGGTGGCTTACACTTGCAGGGATGGTGTGGACTCTGGAGCTGGGCGTGGCCTGGTGGTGACATTACGGAAGGATGCGCGCCGTCCGGGTTCCCTGCTGTCCTCTGGTGGTGTGCCCGGAGCCGTGGGTGCCCCTGTGGTGGTGCCCTGTGGCCCGTTCGCTCCTGTGAGGGTGCGCGTTGGGGACCTGGAGGACGTGTTACCGGCGTCTGTGATGCCGCTGGGTCACTGGACGGAGATTGCCAAGTTCCTGCTGTCTGACGGACCGGAGAACTTTCTAGGTGGCCAGGTTCCCTTCATGTGGGGGTGGGTGGTGGCTACTTGCCTCATGGGTACTACCATCTGGGTCCCCTGTTTGCGGGTGTTTGTTGCCCTGGTTCTGGATGTTATGGCATCCTCAGTGGATGGACGGGACCCTTGATGGTGGGTGCTCTGGGTAGCGTTCAATGTACGGTTCCCGCGGGCCAGCTTCCCGGGCAAGTATGTCCACTGATTTCCTGTGTATTTGCTATATGGAATGCTGTGTGCCCCTCTGGCTGTTTGTTTGCCCTGTTATGTTATGTGATCGTGCCTATCCCTTTGTGCGTTTCTTTGCCATATTAGTTTCTAGTGCTTGACATCACTTGTTTCGCGTTTTGGCTTGCGTTTTGCCTTTCCTGGCTTCACGATTCACCCTTAACGGGTACGCCAGGGCGCATCCGATCCCACGATCGTCGTCGCCCCTAACTCAACAACAACAACAACACCACCAGCCATGGCATCACCACCAGCAATGGCTGTTGGAAATAACCAACAGTTTATTCTCCCTTAATTCCTAATACTAACATTTACTAATAACACTAACATGTAGAATTACTATCGTTGGTGTTTCTATAGTTAGGCATAATTTTGCCAGAATTTTCCCAGCCATCATGATGCGGTGCGTCAGATATCAGGCTGAAACATAAAATCTTCTCCATTGTTGGAGATTTATAGAGTTCAGTTAATTGTCTTTTCTTTCTAAAAATATTGTTCATTTTGAAAGAAATAATCATTTCGCGTACTTATGCGTACTGCACTTGACTATTCCATCAAATTAATTATTCCCGTAAAAATTTCTGTGACGTAAATTAAATACACGTCGACCCTTCTCGTTTAATTTGTGCAATATTAATTAAATCTATTGCCTTGCGAGAAGAGGTAGTATTATTATTCAAAATATTTATTTGTGACAATAGTATAAGTCATACTCCCTTATTTCCCTAAATAATTACTAGTAAATCAAAATAGTTTAAGCTCGAGATCGCTATGGACGTCTCTGCGCATGCGTGTCCGAATGTTAGGGGATGAAGGTGTCTCTCTACGACACGACTCCCTCACGAGCACACACATCTACAGGCTGCAGCCATTGTAGTTACCAACACGTGGTCGTATAGTGTTAATTACTGTGTAATTTCGCGTCTGAGAAGATAATTACGTCCTGTAATCGACGTTCAACAGCAGTGAATGTCAGGGACTATCAGACGTGATATCGGGGAACGTAAATGTTTCAACAAACCTACGTTAAGTATTATTTCTGGATTTGAGTTCCCTTAGTCTAAAATTATAACTGTAGGTAGTTCTCCGTTATGTCATCTACCGACCACAAACCCAACGTTAATTTCATTCCACGTTATTCTCAAGTTCTCAATGAATAGTGGAATAATTCTCTAGCCTAGTCAAATATTATTACATCTCTGTGATTGCAGCGTGTTGGTGAGGACAAGCTGAGAAATTCTTCCTCTACACACCATTTTCCCTGCCGGTGTTTCATCCATTATTTGGGCGATGCGATCACGTCTACAAGTATTCGAACTATGAAATAGGTTTAGTGAAATCATCTTACAGCTAAGCCCTCTTTTCAGATTTCCTTTGATTAATGCTAATATTGTCTCTAATATATGTGTTCTACATTTATTATACATATGAGATTCTAAGATAATTCACTTACATTTAATATTTGTTGCCTAGAGTGTAGCAATTTTTACACACGTAATTTCCTATATGCCAATATTTTTCATAGGCTTGATTATCTCAATGCATTATAATCACATAGAATCTACATTTAATTTCTGATTCTATAATCTTTAATGTTGTAATTAATCAACTGGTGATGAACCAGCACCAGTTCCTAGATATATATTAATTTCTAGTAATACCCCCATTGTTGAGTTTAAGGATTTAAACTCCCAATTATTTATTATTACAATCCATTTATGCTCTTCAAATAATTACCAAATAACCTATCATCCATAGGCACTGATATTTCAGTATCAGCTTTATAATTCATTTATATGTTTTCCCTCTTTTCTCAAAAGCGGGGGGTCCTTCCAGTATTTCGAATCTCCTTAATTAAATATTATTATATCAGAGTTAAAGTTCCCATTCCCCAACATTTTGGTCGACTTCGAACCGGATAAACAATTAATCCGATAAATATTTTAGTGACCAGTTTACTAAATCAATTTGCTTGTCCTATAACCTGTGATTAACCAATCACTAACCACGGTGTGTAGTATTTTAGGTTATACATATTTCATTATTTACGGCTACCATCAGTGTACCCATATGATAGCCTAATCCACATCAATTTATAATTAACATTTGCTGTCAATACTTCATGTATGAGGTAGCACTAGTGGGACACAGTCAGTTGCCCAAAACACTCAGACCTATACCTCTCACAGAGGTAAGAATCTTCAGGTCACCAGGAGCAACAGTTCACAATTTTTACAATAACTTTTTATTAACACCTGCGTTAGATAGGCCTCACCATCTAACCATAATTTACTTAGGTGGCAATGACATCCATCCTACTCGACACTCAGCTGAGGTATTTAATCATCTTAAAACAATAATTTTCTCATTTAAACTTGTCAGCCGTTTAGTAGTGTTCACATTAGTGGAACCTCGCCAACCAAGTAATGATAATCGTTGGGGAGTGAGTCCAGAACACTACCAACATGCTGCTAAATACATTACCTTTCGGGTGAGGAAAAAGAGTACGATTTGATGCCACTTACATACTATTTACAGCCAAAATACAGGCAAAACCTGGCATCAGATGGTGTGCACCTGTCAGGTGAGTCTAGCTCACATGGAGGTGACAAATTAGTTAACACTATCAACCATCACAAGGTTGTAGCTGACAAGCTAAATTTAGCTGTATATATTTAATCTTTCACTTGTGTGTTTAAATGCACATTTATATATAACAAAAAATTAAAAAATCCAAAAAACAGCACAATTATATTCACATTACTGCACTATTAGTTATTTTATGCCCACCTTTATTAGGTAGGAATTTAGACTGTGGTTGTGCTAAGTTTTGCACAAATGCAGAGTAAATAATTTAGTAGTTTCCTTAGTAGAAATTATTTCATTTAGTTCTGAGCTAGAGAGAACTGTACATTTATAATATCTACTATTGTGCTGACCCTAATCAGGCTGGGATTTATCCTTATTATATTATTTACTGTTGTGCTGACCCTAGAATAGGGTGGGATACCTAACCATTTAATAAGTAATTTACCATATTATTATTTCACACCTTTTGAGTGCTACTGAATGTTCACTATCCCATCGAATGGTCATAATGAAGGGCTAGCCAGACGAAACTCCAATAGTGACATTCAAGTACCACTCAAATCCTAGTTATTGTTGTTAGGTAGGTAAATTTAACCTCCAAAGAGGTAGTGCGTATCCTAGTGAGAATAATTTAGGCTACCTTCAAGATATTTGCCAACAAAGGAGCAAGTACCCAAGCTACTTCAGCAATACTTATTCAAGTCCTGTGAAACTTGAACATAAAACCACCATGGCTACTCCTGAGAAGTTAAAGAGAACTTTCATCGGATTTAAAGGCCATCTAACCAGACTGCTCAATAAGTCTGAAGCATTATCCAAAGCAACTCTCATTCATTAAAACAAATTGGAAGTGTCTCTGAGAGTAGCTGATCTCAAATTTGATCAAGTCAGGTCTACAATCGAGTCTTATAATCACTACTAAATGATGCAGACAGTGATCCTGAGGACATAGATCAAGCTATAGCTGAAATATCTCAATATGAAGATAACACACAAGACAAGTTTAATGTTCTACATGATATAGTAGATACCCAAAAACTGAATCTAAATGCCAATGTATCTTGAGTCCAGTGTATTACTACCAGAGGCTCGTTTACCTACTCTAGACTTGCCTTCATTTGCTGGACTGGATGAAGAAAACTGGGATACATTTTGGACTTCATTTGAGGTTCATATTCCCCCAAAACCTTCTATTGATAAGGTATCCAAATTTTCTTACCTAAACAGCCTTCTCAAAGAGGAGGCTAAGAAGGTAATAAACAACTTAGCCCTCACAGAGAGTAATTATGCTGAAGCTATCTAACTGTTGAAGTTGAATTACTGCAACACGGAGTTAAGTATAGCTAATCTGTATTATCAATTGCTACACATGAATGCACCAAGTAACCAACCAGACTCTCTTCAGACTTTTAGGTTGAAAGTAGAATCTCTAGTGAAAGTTTTAGGTACTAAAGTTGATGTACCAGCTTCCGAGTGGTCTATTAAGTTGCTTTTACAGAGGAAACTTCTTCGTAGTGTTTTAGCAGAAATATGCTCTCACTACAAAACCGAGTTTCTCACTCTCGATCAAATATTTGAGGGTTCAAGAATCACAATCAATAGGCTAAAGACTCATGATAAAATTAAACCTGAGTCCAAGCATCCTAATACTGAGAATTCAGTTAAAACAAAATCGACTTTAAATAAGTCCATTAAATTTAAACCTAAGCCTACTCCATCCACTGGAAAGAGGATTAGTGATATAGGTATTTATTCTGTATCTCCCTCTGAGACTGTAATTAATGCATCTAATAAGAAGACAAATCCCACGAGGGAGAGAAAGTGTTTGTTCTGTGAACAAAAACATATCACTTATAAGTGTAGAGTTTCTCCTAATTTTAATGTTAGGATTAAACGCGTGCAAGAATTGCACAGATGCACTAAGTGCATGGGCTCTCATGAACCCACTGATTGAGTAATCACCTTACGTTTGTGCGGCAAATGCTACAAGGGTGAACATCATTACGCCTTATGTAGAAAGGCTCAATTAAATTCTATAAATCCTCGTAAAGATTCTGCTAATTCAACATTAGTTCAATACTGCAAAGAGCATCAGGAGATTAATGTGCTTGCAACTGAGTCAGGCAACAATACTACACTGCCCACGGCTCAATTAAAGTTAATAAACAAGAAATCTAAAGTTAATACTAGAGGTCTTTCGACCATGGTTCACAGAAGACTTTTATCACCAAACACTTAGTTAAACAGCTGAAATTAAAAACTGCCAACTGAGTGAAACTAAACGTCTCTGGTTTCTTGGCTAATAATGGACCCTGTGAATATCAATTAGTCAAGTTACTGGTACGACTGGGAAGTTCCCCTAACCCAATACATGCAGTAGTTGTGGACAAGATTCCTTCAGACCTGCAGGTCACAGGTCTTGCTCACACTGTTAAACATCTCAAACGCAACGGCATGAGGCTACCTGACTACAAAATAAATTTAGAAAATAAATCTGAGACTGTCTTAGTGATGTTGGGATCCCTATTGGAGCCGACTATTATTACAGATTTATCAATGGATGCACCAGACAACTTGGTATGAATTTGTTGTCATCTGCTGGTGGCAAGTTGCTAACCGGACCGGTGCTTTTCCAGTAAAAATCTGCATTAATTACCAAACAACCAAACTATTGTATAGTGGCGTGACTAGGCTCGGAGCAGTCACCCCTACAGATCAGTGACAAATGAGTCTAATCCCCCCTGTGTTTAAATTGTGGGATTTAGACACTTTAGGTAGTGTCCCTGAGAAGCCTAGTCCAGATGATACATGGACTTACCAGCAATACCTGGATACGGATGTATATAAAGACAAACAGTATTGAGTGAGACTGCCGTGGAAGTTGAATCACTCACAACTTTTGTGTGTGTGAGGGGTGGAGGCCAGCACAACCACAGGCCCACCCCACCATCTGTTTACCCAAGAGACCAATGGTCACCTGGGGTGGCAGTCTAGGCCCTATTGTATTGTGCTGTAAGGACCTTTCTCCTCTGGCATACTTAAGCCTCGGCTGTTAGTCCTACTGGGACCCACTGAGGGGGCTCTACCCCTCAGAGCTGGTTTATGACTGTTGGCGCTGATGACTGGTAAAGGCATGTTGTCTGCTCTACTATTTGTCGTGCTAATCATCATCAAATGGTTATAAAACATTATAACTCGGTATCGGAGGTATTACTCCAATTAACATTGCCTGAAGGAGCAAGTATGGAAGAGGCGGCTGCCGCACCATCGGGGTTCTCCCCAACCATGACCGGTGACACTGTCACCCCACCACCCAGTGATGGGTTTATGCAGGTGTTAAGTGAACGCCAGAGAAGGAAACAAGGGAAACAAAAGACTGGTGAACAACAGGGTGGACGACGTCCAATAGCACCAAGGGGCGAGTACACACGTCTGACGTTCCCTGAAGGCACGAGTGTAGCGGACAAGATAGTGTGGAGCAAGAAACTGAGCGAGGTGTACCCACCTAACCCTGCAGGCGTGCTACGTCCACATGTCAACTCCCCATATGTGTATGTTTCAAGAAAGAAACAGGATGTTGTACTTGCTCTTCTACAAGGGAAAATAGGTGATGTAAAACTCTCCCTTCTAGATAATCCATCACGAAACAAGAAGATGGATGAGTACCTAGTCTACAGATACAATCACGGGTATCCACTGGACTGGGCCTATGAGTTAGACGGGGTACACAAAGCAAGAAGATTGAAGAAGAATGGAGAGCCTACCGATCAAATAGTCATAGTCTGGAAGAAGACTGAACTGCCACCTGACAAGTATTGGTTTGCTGGGTTGTATGCGCGCCCCAGCACGTTCAGGTTGTGGGAGCCTGACCCTGTGGAGTGTTACAAGTGCTTTGGCAATGGCCACATAGCTAAGCACTGCTGGTGCCCCACACCCAAGTGTGCTCTCTGTTCCGGTCCTCATGCACTGAAGGACTATCAGTATAAGAAGACCAGAAACCAAAGAAAGCTGGAACAGGAGCAACAGAACACTGTAACAGAAGCAGGGCAACAACCTGAAACTGTGGCTCCGTCTAAACCGCCGCTGAAGTGTCTCAGATGTGGTACGGAGGGAGTAACCATCTGGCACTCAGACTGTCCCAAACGGCCAGCCTCCCTTGGCACAAAGCGGCAAGTGCCTGAGACTCAACAAGTGCCTACTGATGCTGGCTCTAGTACTGTTGACCCATCCCATAGTGGTGACAGTACCAGCAACGCCCCTGACAACACACAACAACCTGAGACAACAGTTGAAGGACAGTTGGCAGCCTTTCAAGCGCAGGTAGCAGAAATGGCCGAAATTATAGAGACGCTACGTCGGGCTCTTTCACAAGAGATACAGCAGCCTCCACACTGCTGTGTCACAGCTGTCGCCTGCACTGGTAAAGGTTCCTGCGGTGGTGGTGACGGCGGCGGCGGCGGTGGCAGTGGTGGCGGCGGCAGCAGAGATGAGGGCAGCGACGTCGTCAGTCAATTCAGTGATGACAGCAGTGATAGCGACACAGAAACATTAACTGGAGAAGGCAGTCGACCCGCACCAGCATATATGATTCATTAACGATCTTCACGAAAGCGTTCAAGAAAAGTACTTGAGTGATAATATACTGCGTAACAGTGCTTATGTCATGCAACTTACAGAGAACATTCACTCACGGACCATCCCGAGTTCCTCAGTAATCAGGGGACTGCTGTCATCACCAGATGTTACTGACGACACCAAACACCAGGTTGGTGCGGCTCTTTCCATCGTAGAGTCACTAATTAACACATTGTGGAAGTGGGACGAGGACAACAATGGGACCACCAATCCCAAGGAGGAACGACACCAAGACGATGGCTGCTGCTGGCACAAGGACCATTAGGTTTCTCAGTTGGAACATTCGTAGCATCAACAAAAGATTGAATGATCTAATTGCACATGTTACCAGTAACAACATAGATATAATTGCTATACAGGGACCCTACACGTCCAACATGATAAACAAAACTCTACCAAAAATCAGAGGGTATGCATCCTATACTAACAGCAATGCCACAGGCCTACTATCATACATCAGAAGTGATTTACCACACACTCTTTTGAGCACGTCACACAATGTACACACACAGTACCATCACTTTCATGTACAAACTGCAGCAGGACACTTCTCATTCCTCAACGTATATGCCAGAAGCCAGAAACTCAATGTAACATTGCTCCCAGATCTAGACAATCATGGGACAATATACATGGGAGATTTTAATGCTAGACATATTACGCTGGGAGACAGTACTAACAACGATAATGGATGCAAATTTATCAAATATGTTTATGACAACAGATTAACCGTGTATACTACGGATACCCAAACTCATTTATTGGGAGGCAGACTTGATTATGTAATGGGTAATATTTTACCTTGTGCAATAGTATGGAATGTTCGTTGGTAAATCACTTGGTTAGTGATCACTATGCAGTTTCTGCTTCCTATGAGGTACAGTGTGATGTACCTAATAGACATCAGAGACGGAAAATGAATATTCCATATGGTTTGCACGACCACTTTATTAATTGTATTTCAAAATGGTATCATTATTACGAAATAACGAATGTACAAGCCTTCTCCATAGATCTCGTTGATACAATTACTACCTACTATGACACATGGGTGTGTTGGGGAACAGGTCGTAAGCCTAGCAGAATTGGGCAACACCTACCACCACCCAAGTGGGTCCTTGACCCCGTATTTGTTAAACAACATTAACGAGTAAAGCAACTTGGAGATACATACGAAAGAACCAAAGCACAAGGAGACTTGCATGCATTTCTAGTTGCAAATAGAGAGAGGTGAGAAGACATGAGCAACGTTATACGTAATAAACATCGGGAAGAGTTCCTACAAAGTATAAATGAGCAAACAACACTTGTTGAAGTTTGGGAAAAGGTACGAAAAATCTCTAGAAGCAACCCCAATCAAACCACTGCACCACAGCCCACTAGAACAAGCAAACATTCTCCTTGATCAATGGGCACTAACATCGAGCTACGACTCACTCCCAATTAACATACAGCACAAACTTGATGACACACGCCCCAACAGACAACGAACCATCAATCTTGCCTGTACAGCTGTCGACGTGTCGGACCTTAATGATGTAACTGAATGGGAATTAAATCATGCACTAAAATTGGGCAAATCAACTGCTCCTGGAGAGGATGGTATTACTTACAGTCTACTGAGATTAGTCTCATAAGTACCAGGTAATCCACTTTTAGTGTTGTACAGAATGAGTTTAAGTGAAGGAGTATTACCTGATGCTTGGACAAAGAGTGTCATTGTTCCCATCCCCAAACCACACTCAGATAATTATAGACCCATATCTCTAACATCGTGTGTTTGCAAAGTGCTTGAACGTATTGTTCTTAACCGACTCATGAATCGTATACAGGGGCACCTGTCACCCCCAACTGTTTGGATTTATGCCTGGGCTCAGTACACAACACTGTTTTGCCGAGTACTTCGCACATATTGAAGCTTCCCCTCAAACAGTCTTCATCGACCTAGCTGCAGCTTTTGCAACCCGTCCTCTTAAAAATAACGTCACTTTTGGCTCGTATGCGCGATATGGCTAAATTTGGACGTAATTTGAAATGAAATCGACTCACAAAAGTGACGTTCTGTTCCGTTTTCTATTTGAGTCGTCCGGCGTACGCGCAGAGGTTATAAGAGGACTCTTTAAATTCACGTTTTTCATATCGTTTTGAAACTTTATGAGAATTTCCTGCCCACCTAACCTATCAGAGGACCCTTAACTTACTGTTGTTGAAAACAAAAATCCCAAATTTATTTTATTTTTTTTTTCATTTTCAAATTACGTCCAAATTCGGCCATACGGGCAAACGGCCAAAAGCGACGTTCTTTTTAAGAGGACAGGTTGGCTTTTGATACAGCAAACAGAGAAATCATACTGGAACAGCTTGTCGAGCTGGGAATACAAGGAAAATTACTAAAATGGATAAAGGGCTATTTGTCTAATCGAACAGCATATGTTTTGTTTAATGGTGTTAAAAGCACAGAGAGCAAACATTTGATCTGGGAACTCCACAAGGAGGGGGTCCTCAGCCCCTTGTTGTTCAACGTTCTGATGCATAAACATATTAAAGATCTTCCAACTAATAATGAAGACTGTCATTTGTTATGCTGCTGATATAATTTTACAGGCTGCCCCCGAGCCTAGAATGCAAGTTCTGCTCGATGCTTTTGCTACTAGAGCTGAGGAATGTGGCCTCCTTATCTCTGTACAGAAAACTCGTGCCCTCATTCCATGTGGTATTCCACCACCCAATTATCATATAGATTGGCGAGCACTTGAGAACTGCGAGTCTTACAGATAATACCTTGGTGTCCCCATTAACGACCCTGGGTACCTTTCTTCTCTCAAGAGGAGACTGTGGGAGAGATTAAAGCCCTTGCGGGTCTTGTTGGTGTCAATCATGGAATTAACGTGAGACTTGCTAGAATGTTTTATGTATCATTTATACGCTCTGTGATTGACTATAATGCTCTACATCTCACACTGTATACTGACAAAGAGCTGAAATCTCTTGAAACCTTGCAAAATTAAGCTATACGTCTCATCCTTGGGGCTCCAAAGTCCACGAGAATAATTAATATGAGAGCAGAGTTAAAATTTCCTACCATATGTGACAGAATTTTGTCTATTAGCACAGTTTTCGGCGTGAAGGCATTGAGTAGATCTAGACAACACATGAAGTTTCAAGCTAAACTTTCTAATATACTGCAGTCACCTGAGGTCTATAGAAGAAAAACGAAATCTGATTATATATTTTGGTTCTACAAGGTAGCCAACTCCATCAAAATATTAAATATGTACCCAACTCAATTAATGATTAATTAACCAATTACTCCATGGGATAACTGGGATCTATCAGTTGATTTTGTAAATGCGCCCAAGAAAGATAGTGTGCACTCTACATTATTAAAACAGTTAACACTTAAAAGCATCACTGAAAGTACTCAGAGTATGGGTAACGATGTGTATCAGTGCTATACCGACGGCTCTGTAGAAGAAGGGGGACGATGTACCGGATGGTGCATGCAATATATTTGAACAATCACGGTCAGCTGACTGGGTCCACCCGTCAGGCGGCGGGCACAACCTCGTGCCTCTGGCAACATGATCAGCTGATACCTCTAACTGTTAGAACGTCTTGACTTCCCCACGCCTCTAGCAATGTAATCAGCTGGGTGCTTCAGAGATCGTTGCTGGCTCTTTGCACACCACCTACCACCTCTAGGATCACTAACATCCCCACCTTAATGCTCACACGCACCAACTCATGCCTAAATGAGTTCTTGGCTCCTAGCCTAATATTCTGTCACTTAGACAATAAAATGATGAGTAGAAATATTCACAACATATAAAATATTTTAGCTCCCCTAGATCAAAAGGGGTAA
This sequence comes from Procambarus clarkii, assembly GCF_040958095.1. Taxonomy (NCBI): domain Eukaryota; kingdom Metazoa; phylum Arthropoda; class Malacostraca; order Decapoda; family Cambaridae; genus Procambarus; species Procambarus clarkii. The sequence goes on along the minus strand of NC_091181.1, from coordinate 5,978,755 downwards.
AGGGAGGGACAATTATCTACCTTATTTCACTCCAACCACGAAGTTGACTCGTCCTCTGTTGAGGGATGTTGAGGTTCCTAGTCCTGGCATCTGCTCTGCCGTCGACTAGTTCCCACCACACACACAGGTTCCTCCGCCGCCTTCGTGGTAACGCGTCCTCACCGTGCTAATTCCCAACAGGTACTGCCTTCCTCCTCCTCTTCTCTGGGGTACTGGAGCAGGTACCTCCGTCGTCGTCCTCCACTCTCTCTGGCACTGCCAACACCTGGCAGTCCAGCACAGCTTCCCCTCGCCTCACTGCCAGTAGATTTGACCCGGCCGTAGCTACTCGCTTGATGTACAATACGTGGTCGTCTGGGCGTCCCAGACGTCAACAGCCCAACGTTCCCTCTGCTGTAGACTCTTGACAGAGCTCTTGGCTCTCTAATCCAGTCCGTCCTTTCCTCTGGGCACTCCACGGAAGTTGGATGGCTTCTCAGACTGTCTGCAAAATCGAAGCGGAGCTTAAATCTACTGGTAACGGCTCTCTAGATCCGGAGATCGCTCGAGCGCGTCTTCCCTCTATGACGGCTCGTGACGTACTCTTCCCGCCCAGGCGCCAGCCGCCCCGAGCCCTCCGCCTCGTGACGTCACACCGCCCGAGGGCTCTCGTCATTGGTCACTTCTGGCACGTGACCTCACCTGGCCAATCAGGTGCCGGGAAGCGTCAGGGCGTCTTGGCGGGAAACAGGATGACTCTACACCGACCTGTGCCTCAAAAGGCGTAAGCCCCCTTGCATTATGAAACTTAGCTGGCCATTTTATAGCCAGCTTAATTGCGCTCCATGCTTTCCCACACATGAAAATGTTCCCTGAACATCAGAGAATACTTAGGGTACGGAGATATGATTCTTCTAAGTTGGGAAGGAAGAAATATAGGGGTGGACACTGTCATGGCTGCTAAAGAAAACAGATTTGAAATTAAATTCCTATGGATACCATCACATGTTGGCATCTCAAGGCATGACACTGTTGATATGCTTGCAAAGACAGCCTGTAGAAAACCAGTGGTAGAAATTGATATGGGTGTTTCATTAGCAGTGACAAAGAGAATACTTAAACAAATGTCTAATGATCTCATCGACCGAGAGTCGATGTTTGATCTCATCGTCAAATGTCTAGATCTCATCGACCTAACAAATTCACAAAAACCAGAAAGTTGTAGCATTAAATATTATGATAGATATCGTGAGGAGACAGTCACATATGGGACTAATAGAACAAGAACCCGGCAATGTGATATTATAGTGGCCAGAATACGACTGGGATATAGACGTATCTGCAGCTTTCTCAGAACCCAAATGTCGAGTACACAATGTGTCAACTTTGTGAAAGAGAAAACATGCACTCTCTTGAACATTATATTGTAGAATGTCCCATTTTGACTGAGTTTCGCCCTCCTGGGCTAAGGTATGCTGAACTGTGTAATTACTATATGAGTACTGGAACAATTGATGATATATTGATCTTGTACCCTAGATTGACCATGTAATGTATCAATTATACAATGTATGTATATAATGTGACTATATAACCTGAGCTTGTAAAAGCACCTTAATCACCTATAGTGATTAAGTGCTTAATTGCACACTTGTTTCTCTATCAGCTATCTCACCCTGTCAGAGTAAAAGAGACAAATGTATGTGAATGCATGTGTGTGTATATGTATATGTATGTGTATAAAGGATATATGAAAGCTGATCAGAATTACATTTCACCTTTGTAAATGCACATTAATGACACTAAGTAAAAGACACATCTAACACTTTATGTAGGGCATACGTAAATCTGTGGATCTATGTATTTACGTATGTAGGTTAGCTTAGCATTTTAAAAGCACCGTATCACCTTCTGTAGTTGAGTGTTCAATAAACCCTTGAACTATATGTTTAACACATCTCTAACCCTGTCCATGGAGGACAGAAGAAAATGTATATATGCTGGTTAGCATTGTAACTGTATGGCCACGTCAGTGGTGGAAAATAAAAATAATAAAAAAAAAATTGCATCACCACCATCGATTTCACCACCACCAGCCATGGCATCACCGCCAGCCATGGCATCACCACCAGCCATGGCATCACCGCCAGCCATGGCATCACCACCAGCCATGGCATCACCACCAGCCATGGCGTCAACACCAGCCATGGCATCACCGCCAGCCATGGCATCACCACCAGCCATGGCGTCAACACCAGCCATGGCATCACCGCCAGCCATGGCATCACCACCAGCCATGGATACACTTCCAGCCATGGCGTCACCACCAGCCATAGCGTCACTACCATCCATTGCGTCACCACCAGCTATTGCGTCAACACCAGCTATGGCCTCACCACCATTCATTGCATCACCACCAGCCATGGCGTCACCACCAGCCATGGCGTCACCACCAGCCATGGCGTCACCACCAGCCATGGCGTCACCACCAGCCATGGCGTCACCACTAGCCATGGCGTCACCACCAGCCATGGCGTCACCACTAGCCATGGCGTCACCACCAGCCATGGCGTCACCACCTGCCATGGCGTCACCACCAGCCATGGCGTCACCACCAGTAATGGCATCACGACCTGCTATGGCCTCACGACCAGCCAAGGCGTCATCACCATGCATGTCGTCACCACCAGACATGGCGTCACCACCAGACATGGCGTCACCACCAGTAATGGCATCACGACCTGCTATGGCCTCACGACTAGCCAAGGCGTCATCACCATCCATGTCGTCACCACCAGACATGGCGTCACCACCAGACATGGCGTCACCACCAGACTTGGCGACACCACCTGCCATGTCGTCACCATTAGCCATGTCGTCATCACCAGCCATGTCGTCACCACCAGACTTGGCGACACCACCTGCCATGTCGTCGCCAGCAGCCATAACATCATCACCAGACATTGCGACCCCAACAGCCATGGCCTCGCCACATACCATGGCATCGTCATCACCAGACAAGGCGTCACCACCAACTGTTGTGGATTGGGACTTTTAACTCAACTCTATTAATATTTAATTAAGAAATCGAAATACTCGAAGGACCACCCACTTTTGAAAAAAGAGGGAAAACAAATAAATGGATTATAAGACTGACACTGTGGTACCAGTGCCTATGGATGTTAGATTATTTGGTAATTATTTGAAGAGCAAGAATGGACTGTAATAATAATTAATTGAGAGTTTAAATCCTCAAACTTCAACACTGGGGGGTATTACTAGAAATAATATATATCTAGGATAATGACTGGTGCTGGTTCGATACCAGTTGGTTAATTATATCAATACACATTATAGAATCAGAAATTAAATGTAGATTCAATATGATGATAATATAGTAAGAATATTAAGCCTATTAAATAAATTGTCAAATCATAGGAAATTATATATGAAACATTGCTACACACTGAGAAACAAAATATTAGATTTATGTAATTTCTCTTAGAATATTATATGTATAAGAAATGTAAATACATAATAGAAATAATATTAGCATCAGTCAAAGAAATCTACGAAAGAGAGACAGTAAGGCTTAGTTGTAAGAAGACCTCACTAAACCTGTTTCAATGTTCGAATACTCGTAGACGTGATCACATTGCCCAAATAATGGATGATACACCAGTAGGGAATGTCGTGTGTAGAGGAAAAATTGCTCTGCTTGTCCTCACCAACACGCTGTAATCACAAAAATGTTATAGAATTTGACTGGGCTAGAGATTTATTCCACTATTCATTAAAATTTGAGAATTACGTGGAAAGAAAAGAACATGAGTGTTTTGGTCGGTAAATGACATAACGACGAGCTACCTACAGTAATAATTTATGAGATAGTGCACTACACATAAAACATACCATAACGTAGGCTTGTAGGCACATTTACAGTCGCCGATATCACGTCAATTAGTCCCTTACGTTCACTGCTGTTGAAGGTCAAATTCGGGGACGCGATTATCTTCTCAGAAACGAGAATATACAGTACGAAGCACTGTACGACCACGTATTATATCTGCAATGGCTGCCGCTTGTAAATCTGTGTGTACTCGTAGCGGAGCCGTGTGCCGAAAAGCCACCTCCCCCATACCCAGAGGCCCGAACACGCATGCACAGAGACGCTCATAGCGATCTCGAGCTTAAACCAATTTGGTTTACTAGTAAGTATTGAGGGAAATAAAGGAGTACGATTTAAACTATCGTCACCAGTAAATATGTTGAATAATAATACCTCTTCTCGCAAGGCAATTGCGAGAAGAGGTATTCACATAATTCACGAAATGAATACTTCTTTCATAATGAACAATATTTTTAGAAAGAAAGGACAATTAACTGAACTCTATAAATCTCTAACATTCGTGGAAGACTTCATGTTTCAGTCTGCTATCGACGCTTGGTGTCAAGATGGCTGGGTAATTTCTATCTAAATCATGCCTGATTTAGCATATCATGCCTGATACACCAACGATTTTAATTCTACGTGTTAGTGTTATTAGTAAATGTTAATATAAGGAGTTGAGAGGAGATTCTTCACCACCAGCCATGGTCTCTCCACCTGCTATGGCCTCACCACCATCCAAGGCGTCACCACCAGCCATGTCGTCACCAGGAACCATGGATTCACATTCAGCCTTAGCGTCACCACCAGCCATAGAGTCATCACCAGCCATAGCATCGTCACACCAGTCTCCGTGGAGTAGTAGTAAGACCATGGCGTCATCACCCTTAATGGCGTCACCACCAGCCATAGCATCACCACCAGCAATGAAGTCACCATCAGACATGGCGACATCACCAGCCATTGTGTCTCCACCAGCAATGGTGTCATCACCTTCCATGGCATCATCACCAACAATGGCGTCACCACCAGCTATTGCGTCACCATTAGCCATTTCGTCACCACCAGCCATGTCAGCACCTCCAGCCATTGCGTCATCACCAGCCATGGTGTCACCACCAGCCATGGTGTCACCACCTGCCATGGTGTCACCACCAGGTATGGTGTCATCACCAGCCATGGTGTCACCACCTGCTATTGCATCGTGACCACCAGAGAGGATCAACAACAACCCCAGTCTGTCCCACCAACATTGGTCCACCCAGGATGGACCCCAGGATGGACGGACCCCACTGGACCCCAGGATGGACGGACCCCACTGGACCCCAGGATGGACGGACCCCACTGGACCCCAGGATGGACGGACCCCACTGGACCCCAGGATGGACGGACCCCACTGGACCCCAGGTCGCTTCTCAAAGACCCATGGGAGAAAAAAGAAAGAAGAGGAGGAGGGAGGGAAGGGAGTTATCAGGGGAAAGCACCGAATGTGGGAACCGACCTGTGAGATTTATATTTATTTAATTTATATGAATTTATATTTACGTTAATTTATATACTTCGATAGCAATTTGTATAATGATAAGTGGACTGTATTTCTGCAATAATCTCATAATCTCACAAATCGATCCTCTACACATTAGGGGGGGGGTTTATATTAATTTAATTTATATATATGCAGCCAATCAAACTACAGTATTAGACTACATACATTGAAGAGGTTCCTTATCTTATAGTACAGCAGGTTAGTCCACCAGGTATAACTAGGGTGTAGACACCACATTTTCCCTCTTTGAGGTAGCTTCCATCACCCTGGTAACTGATGCACAAAGCATGCTTCCTCGTCTTGACCTGTCAAAAGGGCGCTAGCTGTAAAGCCAGAATCCTATATATGACAGGTATATCAGAGAAAATACTGTACATGGAACAATGAAGACCTGGCTTAATTACCTTTAGTTTGAGGCTACCATGTGCTCTAACCGGGTCACCCTATATAATGACATTAATGGCCATAAATGAAAGATACATGGGTTTCGGAAGAACACTTAACTTGATTTGTTGACAGCGTGTTGATAATGGTACACCTTTGGTTTCCATAACACTACGTCCAAGTAAAATTAACAGGAGCCGAATTTGCTCCCGTGAGCCTCTGGTCTAGTATCAACAATGGCTGCCCCTCCTTCATCACTGACGCCTGGCTTACATTGTCCAGATGACAGAAAGTGATAGAAGGGTCACATTTACTCTACTTTAATATTGATAATTAAGTTAATTTATATGAGATGTTTTATGATGGTAAAGTCCAAAGACTAATGTATTTAAGAATAATTCCCAGCAGAATAGCTGGTGAATTATAATAGTATGTGGTGATGATATCCCGTTTTCTATAGACAGTAATTCCACTACAAGTTACGTTTTCTATGGGTAACTTGTTTATACAATACAGCTATTATCTGTATGATATATTAAATGGTGTCGGATTTTCCGACACCGAACCATTACGATTATATAGCACGTGGAAGGGGTCAGGATAAGGATTTGGGATGGGACGGGTGGAAAGAATGGTGCCCAACCACTTGGACGGTTGGGGATTGAACGCCGACCTGCATGAAGCGAGACCGTCGCTGTACCGCCCAGCTCAAGTGGTAGGGCTAGAAGAGGAGGAGAAGATAAGGCCAAGCTAGAACATGATGCCTAGTGTTCCTTCTAGGTGTCAGCATCATTGCATGGAGCGTAATTGCAAGATAGAATCGTTTGCCTTAACTGGCCGCCGCTCCAGCAAGCATGTTGCTCTGTTGAGTGATTCCCCCCTGTGTCGTGCAAACTTGATGTAGCTGTCTGAAGTGGCTCTCTGAAGGAGGCGTGCTGGAGCAACAGGGAGGCTGAGAATAGAATGGATTCTACGGTTCCAACTACATGGAGGTTTCGAAACTTGCAGTTCCCTTTATGCTGTGAAGAACCCCAAGATACGGCAATCATGGTGACAGACGTACGGCCAATTCAAGATCAGTTGGGACAACCAAATTCCACGGTCCTGTGCGCAGTGCAAGAAGTACAGTTTCCACTGCGTTGTTGTGCGTCAACGACAGAGAGGCGACTGATGCAGTTGTGTTGATGAAAGGCGTCACAGGAATATCTACAAGACCAAGCAGTGATATCGCCCAACCAGAGACAACTGATGTCGGTCGTACTTGTAGGCCCCTCCTAACCACTGCATACTCCGCCTCCATGCAGGTCGCACACCAAACCTGTGTCAGGTTAGGTTAGGGTCAGTATGTTTCATTTCTTTGAACTGTAACCTGGGGTTGTTCCCCCCCTGAGTTCGGTTTAGATGATCTACCTGCACACCTGCTCTAACAAGGTGGTCCTTTATAGACTTACCTCGCCTCCAGGCGGTCATGGGAGGATTTTGTGGGAATTTTACCCAGGATGGATGTTCACTGTACGTTTCCCTCATCCATGTCCATACTTCCTGGAGTTTTATCTTAAGCTGTGCTGCAAGGCTGGGGAAAAAAAGGGTTGGAAGAATCCATCTCTTGTCCTCCACTTCTTGGTTCTAGGTCTGAGTAGCTCTGCCCTTGTTTTTCTCTGAGTTTCCCCTGGGCCGCATGTATTATTGTCTCTGGGTAAACAAAAACATATTTTTCAAACAAAAACAAAACAAAACAAACTGGGTAAACAAAAACATAATTGTCTCTGTGTAAACATAAAAACATATTTTGTCAAACAAAAACATATTTTTGTTTGTTAGAGTAGGATGATGAAAAATTGTTTAGCTAGGATGTAATTTTTTTTTTATAAAGTTTTTCCACCCAGCTTATTGGCATTAGCAGTGTTGCAAAAACTTTATTAAGGGGGGAAAGGGAGATGTAACACCGTAAAGTGGTTTTGAATTTAATATATATATATAGAACAGGAGTCCAAGGGGTTGTCATAGCCAGGGAGTGGTAATGGGGGACGAGCTCCCATGACCTATAAAATGCTCCTATACGGTATGCGTCTCCAATAGCCTCTGACAACCAAGTCCAACTCCTGGCCTGCACGGATGGCTTAGTCTTTAAGTTTGGCGGAACTGCTTTTACCGACAGGAGAAGGGGTGAGGGCGTGCCTCTGGCGCCTTAAAAACAGCTGCTCCGGGTAGATGGGACTCAATAGCCTGGGAAGGCAGCCCATCTAGGGGAAGGAAAACCCTGATTTTAAACCTCCGCTACCTTGCGGCCATACCCCTTTTTTGGGAAAAGCTTCAGGAGCCAACCTCGAGGAAAAACCCAGAGTTGGATCCCCTAAGGCAGTTCGTTGTTGACGTCGACCTCGTTCTGGCAGCTCCTGCAACGTTGCTGGAACCATGTGTATTGGCATTTGCCTTTCTATTGGATAATTTCAGCAACGTGGAGAGGAGGGACCTGCTGCATGGGTAACAGCTTCTCCTTCAAATCTACCTACCCAGGCTTTGCGCCCTGTCAGGGCGCAACTCCATAGTCTTCCGAGACTGAAGGTTGCCTACTACTACTAGAACAAGAAGTCACAGACAAGATGTCGAAAGGCGTCAGGTTGGCGGCCCCTAGTAATTAAGAAACTCTCACCTCTACGTGTTAATGACCACCAAGTGACCAAGGTCAGGTCATGGGAAGTTGACATGGTCTCCGCTAATCTCATAATTGCAGGCGGCTAGCCAGGGGTGACCTTCAAACATGCCGCCAATTTAAGGTGTGGCTTGGTAGAGTGCCTGGGGCTATCTACTTGTGGGCGGAGTTAGCTAGTTGGTCCCCAATATATACCAGGGTATTGTACACTGAGATAGACAGAGAGACAGGAGAACAGCCAGCAGAGCAGAACCGAGAGGCTGTCAGCCGGACGGGGTGGACAGTCTCTGTCAACTACAGTCCCCCCCCCCCCTCTCAAGCCAGCTATAGGCAGACACTTGGTGAGTTGATCATGAAAGGTGACGTAGTCGTGTTTACTAGTGTTGTGTGACAATCAGGGGAAAGACGGTTGTAATGGTCTCGAATTCTGGTGTAGTGACTCACTAGGTACATTAAAAATGAACCTTCAGTTCGATTGCTGGAATTCTGATATTTATCATGCTAAATAAATAATTGATTCATTTACTTTTAATTTTACATTAATTGTGTTCCCAAGTTCTTGGAATTTATGATATATGCAAAATAGAGTGTTGAGTACTCTTTAGTTAAAGAATCTTGTCTGGAACACGATTCCAGTTAAATCATGCTAATGATGACCTGTTGATACTTTTAGAGAATTTTGTGATACCGACAAGTTCCATTCCTTGTCTTGTATATAATGGTCTTGAATGGATGTGGCAGTCTACCTTCTACTATCTACTTTTCTACTTCTACCTCTAACACTACTTCCTATTCATCTCCATACCCTCTCTCCCTTTTACCTGACTACACTCCTCCCTCCTCCCGCCTAGTCCTCCCTCCTCCCTCACCCCAAACCCTCACTAATTACTGTTTTATTCATCTCTTTCCTTTCGTTTCTCTGATTCGTTCGTTTCAGTGAATTACTCTAGAGTTCTCTTGAGTCACGGGTACCTGATCAGGTTACAATGCCTTGTGGTCTTGACACCTAGGTAATCAAATACCTAGGTCACCAGGTGATGAATTAGAGAGCTGCAGTAGGGACTCTGGGGGGAGCTTTAGATTAGCTAACTGGCAGGGGGGGGGGGAATAATGGACAAAAGAGAGCTATTTCCCCCACTCCCCCATTAGAATAGTTAAATAGGGGTGGAATAATGGACATGATAGAGCTATTTCCCCCACCCCGCGTTACAACCTTCCATGGTGTCAGTAGTAGGGGTGAAGGCTAAAGAGGATTTTTTTGTTTTGGAAAAAATCCCGTTTAGCGCTTCATGGTTTTCAGGTGAATTTGGGCAGTCACAGATTTGGAAGTAAGGAATTCTTATGAGGAAAATAATTTCTGAGATTTTAGACGTTTGTTAAGAGTTCATATGATGAAAATAAGATCTTAGAAGTTTGTTAAGAGTTCCTATGGGAGAAATTAAAAAATCCCGTTTTGCATATCATGGTTTTCAGGTGAATTTGGGCAGACACTGATTTGGAATTAGGGAATTCTTATGAGAAAAATAATGTCATAGAAGTTTGTTAAAAGTTCATAAGAGAAAAATAATTTCCGAGATCTTAGAAGTTTGTTAAGAGTTCTTACTGGAGAAATTCAAATTTTTCAGAGTTCACTTTTAAGAAAATATTTCAGAGTTTCAAATAATCATAGAAGTTTATTTATATGTTTATGACCAAATTTTGTAAAAAGACCATTTTCAGAGAATATTGTCTAAGACGTTTTGTTATGGAAAACAGTATCTTAGTCATGACTTTAAGTTTTATAACCATTTACGGCTGTTTCACCTGTAAAAATACCGAAATTAACAGAGTCCTATTGCTAACTTAAATTCTTCAGAGTCCACTTTGGTAACAAAATTCTTCAGAGTCTAGTTTGTGCCTGAAAATATTCAGAGTCCAGTTTATCACTGAAAATAATCAGACTCAAGTCTTACCCTGAAAATTAACAGAGCCCACTTTGTGCCCAAAAATATTCAGAGTCCACTCTGTGAGCAAAATTAGTCAGAGTCCGTTTGTAGACAGAAATTCGCCAGAGTCCAGTAAAGACCAAAAAATCATCAGAAGCCACTTTGTGCCAAAAATATTCAGTGTCAAGTTCAAGATCGAAATTAATCAGAGCCCAATTGAAGATCAAAATTTGTTAGAGACCACATTTTAGCTACTAATAGCCCAATTTCCACGAAATTTAAACAGTCATATTTCAGACATAGTGAAATATATGAAGTCAGTAAGCAAGTTCTAGCTCCTGTCTCCCTCCGTAGTTCTTTCTCGTATCTTCGTTAATACCTATTCAATTTCCCTGAAACATATACCCTCTGTATGTCAGACACAGTAAATAAGATCAAGTCAGTTACTGAGCTCCAGCTCATGTCCTGCACCTTAGTTCAATGTTCATCAAATTAACTCAGATCAAGTCCCTCTCCAGTCTATCAAAATAAATATCATGGCCTTTAATACCCTTTTTGTACTCAGCTATGTAATATTCACACGGTCATATAACACCTTTACCTTCAATACCTGTTGTTTACCCAAGTAAGCAATAATCACACGGTCAAAATCTTACCTTACCCTTTCCCTCCCTTACCTTCTTATCCCCCAACTTATCCAAACCTTCAATAATCGTACTGTATTTGCATATTTTATCTATATTCACTGTGTTCTTCGCATTCTTTTCCATGTTTTGTGTGTTCACTCCATGTTCTACAAATGTTCACAGCGTGCTCAGTTCATATTTTTTCACCAGTTTCCAATTTTTCTCTGTTTTCTACCATTTTCCTCGTATGTTCACTATGTTCTTTGTCACGTTTTCATGGACGTCATATGTTCTCTGTACAACTTTTGTAGTCAATATTCATGTTCTCAATGTTCTTAGCTTGTTCTTCATATGTTCAGTGTTCATTTTTTTGTATTCCCAATGTTCCTTATCATGTCTTCATGTTCTCTGTAAGTTCATATTCCCTGCATGTTCACTGTGTTCATCAACTTTTTTTACATGTTTTCTGTGTTCCCCGTATGTTCACTGTGTTCATTCCCTTACTTAGTCTCAATTTTTTATGTTCTTTGTTCCTTTAAACCAATTGTTTCTTCCATTCACTAACTAGTTCTTTGTCAAATATTATCAACCGAAATACAGTTCCCCCAACAAATTTAGTCACCCAGTTTTATTTGCAAAACTATGTCAAAATTATTCTCGTAGTAACTTAATATTTCTTACCATCATCGTTCTTAACTAAAATAATCTTTCTCTTAGCAAGAAATAGTCAAAGGAAACCTTCCAATACTGTTCATAACTAACTTTATCCATCGTCAAGTAACTGAAAATAGTCTTGTTCATCATTTCTTAACAGCCATTATGTTTCGTCAAGTAAGAAAAAATAGCTGAAGATATCTTTCATCGCTGCTGTTAACTGACATACTTTGCGAAGTGCAAAAAATAGTCTCCGTCATCATTTTTTCTTGTCTTTCCTCAACTAAAAATAGTCAAATGGAACATCGTTCTACACTTTTGTAACTAACTGTATACTTCAATGAGTAAGAAAAATAGTCAAAGACACTCTTCGAGATATCAAAGACTTACTCATTTCATCAATGTTGCACTCAAAGACATCCTTTGAGACATTAAAGACACTCTTTGAGACATCAAAGACACTCTTTGAGACACCGAAGTTACTCTTCGAGACATCAAGGCCACACTCAGATACACCCAAACTCCTCTTCGTCCATCAAAGTTATTCTCAGAGATATCTAAACTTATACTCAGAGACTTCTAAAGTTAATCTCGGTCATCAAAGTTAATCTCTAAGTCTCCTTCGTTATTCAGTGAAGCTAACTGAGACATCCTTATTCAACAAAGCTGTCCTCAGAGCCATCAAAAAGTTAAATACTGTCATCAAGTTAATCTCTAAGTATCGTTTCGTACATCAGAGAAGCTTTCTAAGATATCTTTGTTCATCAAAGTTATTCTCAGAGACATGTAAAGTTATTCTCAGAGACATCTAAAGTTATTCTCAAAGACATGTAAAGTTATTCTCAGAGACATCTAAAGTTATTCTCAGAGACATCTAAAGTTATTCTCAGAGACATGTAAAGTTATTCTCAGAGACACCAGAGTCATCAAAACTTATTCTCAGAGCTACCAAAAGGTATTCTCAGAGTCATCATAGGTGTTGCCAGAGTCATCAAAGGTATTCTCAGAGTCATCATAGGTGTTGCCAGAGTCATCAAAGGTATTCTCAGAGTCATCATAGGTGTTGCCAGAGTCATCAAAGGAATTCTCAGAGTCATCATAGGTGTTGCCAGAGTCATCAAAGGTATTCTCAGAGTCATCTAAGGTGTTGCCAGAGTCATCAAAGGTATCCTCAGAGTCATCTAAGGTAATCTCTAACTCACTCTCGTTCATCAAAAGTTGTTCTATATGACATCAAAGTCATCAAAAGTTATTCTCTGAGCTATCAAAAATACTACTCATGTTCTCAAAAGTCTTCAAAGATATTCTCAGAGTCATCAAAGGTATTCTCAGAGTCATCAAAGGTACTCTCTAACTCACATTCGTTCGTCATAATCATTCTCTAAATCATCAAAGTTGTTCTCTAAGACATCAAAGTCATTCTCAGAGTCATCAACAGTTATTCTTAGTTATCAAAGGTAATTTCTAAGTGACTTTCATTTATCAAAGTTATTCTCTAAGTCGTGAAAGCTATTCTCAGAGACATTAAAAATTAATCTCAGTCATCAAAAAGTTAATCCCAGTCATCAAATGTTATTCTCTAAGTAACCTTTCGTTCATCAGAGAAGCTTTCTAAGACATCTTCGTTCATCAAAGTTGTTCTCTACATCACAAAAGTTATTCGCTAAGTAACCTTTCGTTCGTCAGAGAAGCTTTCTAATACATTAAAGTTGTTCTCTAAGACATCAAAGTTATTTTCAGAGTCACCTTCGTTAATCAAAGAAACTCTCCTTCTTCCAACAAGTTATTTTTTAAGACATCTTCAGTCATAAAATTTCTCTCCAAAATATAACTAGTTCAGCTTTTCATATTAAACCTGCACTTCCGTTAAAATATATTTTCTTAGACACTTTACCTTTAAAACTGTTCTCTGTACAACACTGCTTAAACCTACTTAACCTATCGTCCGCACCAATGTTACTTACTTACCTAACATAACGTTCTTAAACCTAACCTAGCTTACATAACCTAACCTAACTAACCCTATCCTTACTTAACTTAACCTAACCTAACTTACCCAACCTAACCTAACTTAACTAACCCAACCTAACCTAACTTGCATAACCTAACCTATCTTACCCAACATAACCTAACCTAAACTAGCTTAACTAACCTAACTTAACTTGCTTAACCTAACCTAACTTACCCAACCTAATCTAACCTAACTTAGCTTGCATAACCAAACCTAACTTGCATAACCTAACCTTACCTAACTTAACCTAACATATCCTAACTTACCCAACCTAACCTAACCTAACTTAACTAACCAAACCTAACCTAACATAACTTACCTAAAATATCATACCTAACCTAACCTAACTTACCTAAAATATCATACCTAACCTAACCTAACTTACCTATCCTAACTTAATTTACCTAACCTAACATAACTTACCTAAAATATCATACCTAACCTAACCTAACTTACCTATCCTAACTTAATTTACCCAACCTAACTTACCTATCCTAACTTAATTTACCTAACCTAACTTACATAACCTAACTTACCCTTCCTAACTTAGCTAACCCAACCTAACCTAACCTAACTTGCATAACCTAACCTACCCAACCTAACCTAACCTAACTTAACTAACCTACTCTAACTTGCATAACCTAACCTAACTTGCATAACCTAATCTAACTTACCCAACCTAACCTAACCTAACTTACCCAACCTAACCTAACATAACTTACTTAACCTATCATACCTAACCTAACCTAGCTTGTATAACCTAACCTAACTATTTATTTTTATATTATATTATTATTATTATTAGCATGAAAATAAGTAATATTAAAAAAATATTATTAATAATTGCATGATTTTTTTCATTAGCATGAGTTTTCAACACAAGAAATTTTCATGCTGAATTTTGTGTCAGCTGCAAAAGATGACATGAAGCTGGCATTTGCATTTTTGTCTATAAATATATATTCATTTATTTATTATTATTTATAGAAGGTACGATGGGTTTATGTACCCAAGAAGGTACGATGGGTTTATGAGAGTACTAGCAGTACCCAGCCACAGCAACCTTCCCTGTCCACCAGTCCTCCCCACCATTGCCTCCCAACCATTCCCTACTCCACCATCCCCTCTTCCTTCCCACCATGTCCCTCTTCCCTGCCCCTTTGTCCTCCCCACCATTCTCCATTCCCCTCATCTCCTCGTCCCCACCATCCCAAACTGCCCCGTCCCCTCGTCATCCCCACCATTGGACTCCCTTGCCCGATACCTTCCCAAATTCAGTCTGGCACGTTAAGTGCCAGACTAGATTAAATAGTTTTAAACTGAAATAAACTGAGGGAGCAGCCACAAGGGTTCAAAAACAACTAGGACCCTTATCCAATAGGTAATTGATCTTCTCAAGTGCTTAGTGCAATGATAAGGGTCGCTCACAAGTTCTCACACCAAATTTAATTTTATATGTGTGGCTATGGATCAGGTTCGAATCCAGAAGCAGGCCTTCATTAAAGTTTGCAAGAACAGTTCAATATGTTGCAACATGTGTGGGACAATAATATTGGAAGGTATTCACATAAAGACACTATTCTTTTGCCAACAATAACCATTTATTCATAAAGAACTAAATCCAATACAAAGCACAACAATCTTGACATTACATTAATGTTCTTCCATGACACTTAACCACTGTGCTGCGCCAACCAAGAAAACTCGGTCAGTGGGAAACAGCGCCAACCGAGAAAACACCTTTTTAACATTTCGTACCCATTCAAAATGCGTGTGTAGTAGATTGTGCAGGAAATGGACAATTGGGACCTCCAGTGAGAGGCAGCCATCTTGGAAAAAATTCCCATAATTTCCTTGGGCTGCTGGCTGGGTTAGTACTGAGTGAGCAACCATGGGTGGCGCACGCGCCTCTGGCTCCCAAACACCTGTTCGACTTGGTGTTGAAAAATCTCGCTCTGTCGATGAAATTCAGACCTTATTGTCTGAAGAACATATGGGTCATGATATTTATGAAGCTTGGCGCAATAAGGACCTAACACAAAGATCGGATGCAAGTGATACAACACTGATGAGGACGATATATCAAGCGTATTCTGTTGTAGCTCTGAGAGCCACCCTGGCCCACCCATGCCATCTCCAATTTGTATAAATGTACATAGATGAATCGTTTTCTGTGTTCTAGTGATGATGCATCTGATACAAGTAGCATAGATGAACAGTGTTAGCAGCTTCCATGGTGGTGTTTTCCATAGATAATTTCTATAATAACCGAATCTCTTCCGGAATGACTGAGTCTCTTCCAGAATACCTGAATCTCTTCCAGTGAGGCACCTTACAAAGCAATCTTTCCAAGACTTCCTTACAAATTGACCTTTTCCTATAATCTTTTCAATACTATCTTATGCTTTAAAAGCTTGGTTACATACCACCTACAAGTACTAAGGTCAAGGGTGTACGCGAGTGCTTTATTTTCAAGCACACAGAACGAAGAATCAGGAAGCGAAAATCTATCTGTACCTGGTGCAATGAGAGCGAAGTCGCGCTGTGTACCAGGGACTACTTCGTTGATTATCACTCACTTCCGAAGTACTGAGTGTGTAATACAGTGTGTTACTGTGTAAATAGTGTGTGAAACTGTACATATTGAAATTTTGGTCAATTTTTAACACATAATATTGCGACAATAAACATTTATTTTGGACACATTACTGACACATGTATCACAGTTCCATGGAACATTATGAACGTTCTACTGTACACATATTTCCCATGTGACTGTCTCCTGAACTTCACACACAGGCGACCAGCCCATGACGCTCCCTTCTCCACGTCCCCACACCCAAAGTAAGTGGAATTTTTTATATTTTTTTTACATGTACGTGTTCAGGAAAGGGATTTTATCATTTTACCAAAAAGAAAAGGCAAACACTTGATATTAAGCACACGGGGAATGTCACGATAAATTCGGTGAATCACAGTGGTTAAAGACAGCTATCCAGACAGCAAGTTTAGCAAGAGTCCATCTCCTTTGTCACTCTTAGAATGGCAACAGATTCTAATCTGTGCCACTTCAGGCTTATATAAATTAAAATAAATATGTAATTAAATATGTTAATTTACTGTTAACCGGAAGGTCAAGAGGAAAGGTAATCTACGTTAATCACAATCTTGTATCTCAGACAATCAAATATATCAAAACAATAATTCGCTATCATAACTACTCAGTCACTCTGACCAATTAAACACTCAGTGAGTAATTGCACTAATTGCTGTGAAACGGACATATAATTAATCGAGAACGAATTACGGTACCACAACACTGTCACTCACGACAGCTTGCCAAACAAAACTATGTCACTTCACTTTATGACATTAATTACCCTTAATTACTTCTCACTGAATCCTAAATTACCAACTAAAGATCACATTAGTCCTTGTCACGCAGCCAAGCAAAACACAGCAACATGTTGCTTCACTACTCAGTGCTAATCTATCATACTGCACAACAAATCACAACACAACACAATCGTAATTAATAATCATACTGTGACGGTGTTCCCCCCCTTATAATTCTCCCACGCCTGCAGTAAGAGTCATGTCCACTTTTCCCAAGCGTTCTCTACGTAGCAGGTTTCAATTTGATATATGGGAGAAAGTGGAGTGTTCTCGGAGAGCCGAGAAATTTGTGAAATAGTAATATTTTGGCCTGTGGTATAGGCCCTTTAGGAAGCCAAGATGGCGCTGGCTTTCCTGATTCCCCGCCAAAACTGTGTGACGTTAGTGGCACCGGATTGGTCACCGACAGCAATGTGGCACCGGGAGCCAATGAAAACCTCCCGTGGCGAAAGTGACGTCACAAAGGAAGGGGGTCCGGGCAACGCGCCGCGCTGGCGCCAGCAGTCAGACACGACACGTCAAGGAGGTTGGACGTGCGACGATTGGTCCTGTCAGTTTGACAGTTGTTTCCCGCTCCCGTGGATTTACGCGTCACCTGAAGTCGGCCAGTACTCTGAGAGGTCTTCCCTAGTTCATGTGTTGAACCAGAGAGGGAATTGACGGTTATTGAGCAACAAGTGCTCCAGTCAGGTACTGTGCAAGAAGAAGAAGTGAAGCCTGTGCAGTGACGTATGTGACGTCTGTGGCAGTTCACCAGTTCGTGACGGCGTAGTGGCTGACAGAGCCATTGGGTAGCTGAGGAAGGAGAGGACTATTTGGGAATCCGGACGACTGCAGCTGAGACGTAGGCGGCAGCCGTTGTTGGGAGAAGTCGACGGCCAGGAGACCGACTCCAACCCTACCAGAAGTCGAGAAGGAGCACGGACCTGCAGAGAAGAGGGCACGGAGACGACGCACTAAACGGTGGGACGACGAGAGGTTCCGGTAGGACACGACAACGTGTGTGTGGGGGCGTTCCCGACACGAGGACCAGGAGCTACATCTCAACTCTCATCGGAGGATAGGTTGAAGTAGGTGTTTCTAGTTTCCCTCCCCATTCCCCTTTAGTTAGCTATAGTATTCGGCTATATTATCTAGCCTGAGGATTTTATATGTCGTGAGCAAATCTCACCCGTGTCACAGTAAGGCACCAGTTTGCCGTGTAGTACTATCAAGAGTACTTATAATACTTATGTTTATTATTGGTGTGTACAGGCACCCGGAACAAGTGATAAATTTACTGTGTATTGTATATCTTTCTACAGATTTTGATGTGAACATATAGTGATAAATTATATATAATATTATGCCAGTATTTGGAAGTTAGGCTATGTGCCCAGAAACTATTTATTTACCATTTATTGATGTCTGATTTATATACATTATATATGTCTATGTTCATGCAGTGATTAATTATTTGTGAGTACAGTGAATTATTGCGTTATCGCCCACGAGAGAGAGTACTGAAAACTCCAGTGTTAAATACTTCATAATATATCATTGAATGAAGGGCAGTGAAAACCATTTCAGTGAGTCATTGTCGCATTGATTGTAGAAACGACTGTTTGAGCCCGAGTATAGTGTAACTAAGTAATACGTGCTATTATTGCCAATATCGAGTGTGCGAGTTTCTAGCAATATTGGAGAACTTAAAGAAACAGCGCGCGTGAATTTAGAAACAAGCAATAAACTTTCGCGCGGAGCCAGGCAATCAGCTGATCGTGACACTTGACGAGGAGGGGAGGTGTTGCCACTTAATGAGTGCATAATATTCGTGGGAACTACCGGCCGCAGCCAGGATCAGCTGATTTATTTATTATTGATTGGCCTTGTGACATCTTTCATGAATTTTAAGTAAAATACAAAATACTTTTGTGTTTATATCATCCCCTCCATTGATCTTGTGGCTATATTATACTGGAAAGCAAAGAGTGATAAAAGTAAGTGCCTGCCTGATTCCTGATCTTTTGAGTATGACCTTGCCAAGGCTACCACTAATTCAACCAGTCCACTGAGGTGTTACTGGCCACCGAAAACACCAGTTGGCGACCTTGTGGTTAACAGTAAAGCCCGATTGTTGGGGAGGGCACATGACAGTCAAGTGAACGAGTCGTGTTCCCACTCCTTCTCAATCAGAGGCCGGTTGGGATTGACTGGGAGACTCTCCTGGCGTGCAGTGGCGCCGTGAGGAAAGAGTGAAGACCCGCAGGGCTACGGTGAGTGACCTTGAGATAACTGGTGGTCACCCCAGAGTAAGAATAGAGAACATAAACCCCAACAATACGAATATTAATCAATAAACACAGTAATTTCTTACACAAGGTATGACAACAGACAACCCCTTACCTCTCTTGAATCACTGTTTTTTCTTGGATTTAGAAAACACATTTATGGAATTCTCTACACAGAACGGTATAATATTGAACCGAAAAAATCACTAACATAATTGTACCTCTGACTATAATTGAGTTCCCTGGTGTATTACATACACAACATTAACTACCTTATCACAGTAGTTCCATCCACCGTACTGTGGTCGCTCTTTACTGGTGCGTCTTCCTCGACTATGCTTCTTGCACCTAACCAGGTGCTCTAGGAAAACGTTCTACCGGAAGTTGACTTAACATCAACCAAAGAAACTTCAGCACCAAATACAGAAATATGAGTAATCACTTAGACCGGCCTTCTCAAGCACACTTCTCCCATACATACTGACACTGAATACGGCAGTTGACTGAAGTTCATCCAAACTTCCTCCTCACGTTGTTATAGGAGACCATGTGTAGTGTGACCCGGTGTTGAAACGGGGTGCTGATCAGGTTACCTTACCTTGAGATGGTTTGGGGGCTTAGAGTATCTGCGGCCCGGTCCTCGACCAGGCCTCCTCAGCACAATGTTTGCTGTTTGGACACTGCCACATGTGATGACGAGTCTGACGCAGCACGGTGTGGCACGGCAAGGCCAACTGTGCAGGTTCCCTCAACTGACAAGACTCGCGAGGGATGGCTCCCCACACACGAGAGCATTATTTATCACTCAAACGATAGTGAGCTGCCCCTCAGCTCGTGTGAGGAAGAGAGAGTTAGCACACATGGTGCACCGTGTGGCGCTTTACTCTGATGGCAACCTTGTGTTCAAGTTACACGGGCTGGTCCAACGGATTGGGCGGGAATTTCTATGTCCCCAGAACTGGCTGAAGCCAAACTATTTCCCTAAGTAACGTATTCGCAGCTACTGGGCACAGTCTCTGATCCCTTCAGATTACTGCGTGTCACACTAGGTTGACAGATAGGCACAATATGAGCAGATGTACTATAAAAAAGTCTGCCTTACACTGAGTGTGACCTCGTGGTGAGTTACAGTATATATTCTGCTTCCTTTCACTATTAAATTATCGTAATTCCTTTCGCCGCAATCCCAGATTCTGCTTGATGGACCCGCAATGACAGAACAATGATAAATGAGTTACTAACTGTCCCCCTAGACAGTATTTCTCGTCGTTTGGTCGAACCTCGAGAAAACATGTCTGACAAACACAGCAACATGGGGCTGAATGTCTACCCAGGGCAGGGCAGGAGTGGGCCAGGCTTTTCCCCTCTGTTCTACTAGTTGACCAATCAGCAGCTAGGCCTATGGATGCAATGAGTTGCCCCGCGAATCACAAGGCTACCTTCAGTCACGTGGTGCCTTGTGACGTTAGTACTGGGAGACCTGGTGTTTACACAAGCGACTAGAATAGTTGGTTCTACTACCACCACCAATACCTGTTTCTCCTCTCTCCATTCACTTAAATGGTAAATACATGATAATGGCTGCACCTCTTCTCACAGAAAGCTTCGGCGGCCTCCATAGTCTTACTGAACAGTCCTGGGTCAATGTTCTTCATATACATCAAACAAGAGATGTCTATGAAGAACTACAGAATCTAGAGTGAGTGCACTTTGGTACACTCGTGTTAGAGTGCAACCTAGTGACTTGCGCTCCAACACATAGTCTAAAAGCTGGCTGGTAATCCCCCCCCCCCCACAGTACACAACTTACCTACTTGTCACTAAGACATCCATAAGGTAAACTTTCCTACGTGTCAGTAACATATCCATAAGATGTACAAGTTATCTACGTGTCACTAAGACTCCATAAGGTACACAACTTACCTATGAATTACTAAGACTCCATAAGGTACACAACTTACCTATGATTCACTAAGACTCCATGAGGTACACAACTTACCTATGAATCACTAAGACTCCATATGGTACACAACTTACCTATGATTCACTAAGACTCCATAAGGTACACAACTTACCTATGAATCACTAAGACTCCATAAGGTACACAACTTACTTATGAATCACTAAGACTCCTTATGGTACACAACTTACCTATGAATCACTAAGACTCCATATGGTACACAACTTACCTATGAATCACTAAGACTCCATATGGTACACAACTTACCTATGAATCACTAAGACTCCATAAGGGACACAACTTTCCAATGAATCACTAAGACTCCATAAGGGACACAACTTACCAATGAATCACTAAGACTCCATAAGGGACACAACTTACCAATGAATCACTAAGACTCCATATGGTTGCAGTACTGAAACTTGGAACAAGTGCAGCCCATTTTATATACAACTAGCCAAAAAATTGTGGTTGACATTGAACAACTTTCATTTTCTATTTTATTGGCCCCTTATTATAAGGTACACAACTTACCTATGTATCACTAAGACTCCGTAAGGTACATAACTTACCTACTTGTCACTAAGACTCCGTAAGGTGTACAACTTACCTACGAGTCACTAAGACATCCATAAGGTGTACAACTTACCTACGAGTCACTAAGACATCCATAAGGTGTACAACTTACCTACGAGTCACTAAGACATCCATAAGGTGTACAACTTACCTACGAGTCACTAAGACATCCATAAGGTGTACAACTTACCTACGAGTCACTAAGACATCCATAAGGTGTACAACTTACCTACGAGTCACTAAGACATGCATAAGGTACACAACTTACCTACGTGTCACTAAGACATCCATAAGGTACACAACTTACCTACGTGTCACTAAGACATCCATAAGGTGTACAACTTACCTACGAGTCACTAAGACATCCATAAGGTACACAACTTACCTACGTGTCACTAAGACATCCATAAGGTACACAACTTACCTACGTGTCACTAAGACATCCATAAGGTGTACAACTTACCTACGTGTCACTAAGACATCCATAAGGTACACAACTTACCTACAAGTCACTAAGACATCCATAAGGTGTACAACCTACCTACGTGTCACTAAGACATCCATAAGGTGTACAACTTACCTACGTGTCACTAAGACATCCATAAGGTGTACAACTTACCTACGTGTCACTAAGACATCCATAAGGTGTACAACTTACCTACGTGTCACTAAGACATCCATAAAGAACACAACTTTAACATATCACAAAGACTCCACAAAGTTCTTATGTAAATATAACTCCCCTGTGTCACTAAGACACTGTTACTGGACAAGATGGTGACAACCTAACAGAAATGTGTTACTATAAAACACACACCCAACAGTCACTGTCAATGACGTGACACTCCATGAAGTGTCAAATACTATCCCTCCTGCCCGAGTTGACACCTTAACTCTCCCACAATACACAATTGATCCAGACACAGAGACAGCTCGTTGCCAGGTATACTCTAGTTGATCCAAAATTGGGTTCTTATTACTAATCACCTAAACATATGGTTTCAGTTTACACTATATAACAAAATACTCTACTCACAATATTTACTCCTTCAACTGTTCTCCGACATAAATACACCCCGACGATGGTGGTGGCCCCAGGCAGTGTCGCCAGTGGTGACCCCAGACAGTGCTGCCTGTGGTGACCCCAGGCAGTGCCGCCTGTTGTGACCTCAAGGAGTTCCACCTGTGGTGACCCCAGGCAGTGTCGCCTGTGATGACCCCCAGGCAGTGCCGCTTGTAGCTGACCCCAGGCAGTGCCACCTGTGGTGACCCCAGGCAGTGCCGCCTGTGGCTGACCCCAGGCAGTGCCGCCTGTTGTGACGCCAAGCAGTGCCACCTGTGGTGACCCCAAGCAGTGCCACCTGTGGCTGACCCCAGGCAGTACCGCCCGTGGTGACCCCCAGGCAGTGCCGCCTGTGGTGACCCCCAGGCAGTGTCGCCTGTGATGACCCCCAGGCAGTGCCGCTTGTAGCTGACCCCAGGCAGTGCCACCTGTGGTGACCCCAGGCAGTGCCACCTGTGGCTGACCCCAGGCAGTGCCACCTGTAGTGACCCCAGGCAGTGCCACCTGTGGTGACCCAAGGCAGTATACCGCCTGTGGTTGACTCCAGGCAGTGCCGCCTGTGGTGACCCCAGGCAGTGCCGCCTGTGGTGACCCCAGGCAGTGCCACCTGTGGCTGACCCCAGGCAGTGCCACCTGTGGTCACCCCAGGCAGTGCCACCTGTGGTGACTATAGGCAGTGCCGCCCGTTGTGACCCCAGGCACTGCCGCCTGTGGCTGACCCAAGGCGGTGCCGCCTGTGGTGACCCCAGGCAGCACCGCCTGTGGGTGACCCCAGGCAGTGCTACCTGTGGTGACCCCAGGTAGTACCGCCTGTGGTGACCCCAGGCAGTACCGCCTGTGGGTGACCCCAAGCAGCACCGCCTGTGGGTGACCCCAGGCAGTACTGCCTGTGGCTGACCCCAGGAAGAGCCGTTTGTGGCTGACCCCAGGCACTGTCGCCTGTGGCTGACCCCAGGCACTGTCGCCTGTGGCTGACCCCAGGCAGTGCCGCCTGTGGCTGACCCCAGGAAGAGCCGTTTGTGGCTGACCCCAGGCACTGTCGCCTGTGGCTGACCCCAGGCACTGTCGCCTGTGGTTGACCCCAGGCAGTGCCGCCTGTGGCTGAACCAGGAAGTGCCGCCTGTGGCTGTCCCCAGGCATTGCCGTCTATGTCTGACCACAGGCAGTGCCGCCTGTGGCTGACCCCAAGCAGTGCCACCTGTGGCTGACCACATGCAGTGCCTCATGTGGTGACCCCAGGCAGTGCCGCCTGTGGTGACCCCAGGCAGTGTCACCTGTGGGGATCCCAGGCATTTTCGCATGTGGCTGACCCCAGGCAGTACCTCCTGTGGTGACCCCAGGCAGTGCCGCTTGTGGCTGACCCCAGGCAGTGCCACCTGTGGTGACCCCAGGCAGTGCCGCCTGTAGCGGACCCCCAGGCAGTGCTGCCTGTGGTGACCCCAGGCAATGCCGACTGTGGCTGACCCTAGTCACTGGCGCCTGTGGTGACCCCAGGCAGTGCCGCCTGTGGTGACCCCAGGCAGTGCCGCCTGTTGTGACTCCAGGAAGTGCCGCCTGTATAGGCCACAGGCAATGCCGCCTGATGTGGCCCAAGGCAGTGCCACCTGTGGCTGACCCCAGGCAGTGCCACCTGTGGTCACCCCAGGCAGTGCCACCTGTGGTGACTATAGGCAGTGCCGCCCGTTGTGACCCCAGGCACTGCCGCCTGTGGCTGACCCAAGGCGGTGCCGCCTGTGGTGACCCCAGGCAGCACCGCCTGTGGGTGACCCCAGGCAGTGCTACCTGTGGTGACCCCAGGTAGTACCGCCTGTGGTGACCCCAGGCAGTACCGCCTGTGGGTGACCCCAAGCAGCACCGCCTGTGGGTGACCCCAGGCAGTACTGCCTGTGGCTGACCCCAGGAAGAGCCGTTTGTGGCTGACCCCAGGCACTGTCGCCTGTGGCTGACCCCAGGCACTGTCGCCTGTGGCTGACCCCAGGCAGTGCCGCCTGTGGCTGACCCCAGGAAGAGCCGTTTGTGGCTGACCCCAGGCACTGTCGCCTGTGGCTGACCCCAGGCACTGTCGCCTGTGGTTGACCCCAGGCAGTGCCGCCTGTGGCTGAACCAGGAAGTGCCGCCTGTGGCTGTCCCCAGGCATTGCCGTCTATGCCTGACCACAGGCAGTGCCGCCTGTGGCTGACCCCAAGCAGTGCCACCTGTGGCTGACCACATGCAGTGCCTCATGTGGTGACCCCAGGCAGTGCCGCCTGTGGTGACCCCAGGCAGTGTCACCTGTGGGGATCCCAGGCATTTTCGCATGTGGCTGACCCCAGGCAGTACCTCCTGTGGTGACCCCAGGCAGTGCCGCTTGTGGCTGACCCCAGGCAGTGCCACCTGTGGTGACCCCAGGCAGTGCCGCCTGTAGCGGACCCCCAGGCAGTGCTGCCTGTGGTGACCCCAGGCAATGCCGACTGTGGCTGACCCTAGTCACTGGCGCCTGTGGTGACCCCAGGCAGTGCCGCCTGTGGTGACCCCAGGCAGTGCCGCCTGTTGTGACTCCAGGAAGTGCCGCCTGTATAGGCCACAGGCAATGCCGCCTGATGTGGCCCAAGGCAGTGCCGAATGTGGTGACCCCAGGCAGTGCCGCCTGTGGTGACCACAGGCAGTGCCGCCTGTGGTGACCCCAGGCAGTGCCGCCTGTGGTGACCCCACGCAGTGCCGCCTATGGTGACCCCAGGCAGTGCCGCCTGTTGTGACCCCAGGCAGTGCCACCAGTGGTGACCCCAGGCAGTACTACATGTGGCTGACCCCAGGCAGTGCCGCATGTGGTGACCCCAGGTAGTGCCGCCTGTGGTGACCCCAGGCATTGCCGCCTATAGTGACCCCAGGCAGTGCCGCCTGTGGCTGACCCCAGGCACTGTCGCCTGTGGCTGACCCCAGGCAGTGCCGCCTGTGGTTGACCCCAGGCATTGCCGTCTATGGCTGATCCCAGGCAGTGCCGCCTGTGGCTGACCCCAAGCAGTGCCACCTGTGGCTGATCACATGCAGTGCCTCATGTGGTGACCCCAGGCAATGCCGACTGTGGCTGACCCTAGTCACTGGCGCCTGTGGTGACCCCAGGCAGTGCCGCCTGTGGTGACCCCAGGCAGTGCCGCCTGTTGTGACTCCAGGAAGTGCCGCCTGTATAGGCCACAGGCAATGCCGCCTGATGTGGCCCAAGGCAGTGCCGAATGTGGTGACCCCAGGCAGTGCCGCCTGTGGTGACCACAGGCAGTGCCGCCTGTGGTGACCCCAGGCAGTGCCGCCTGTGGTGACCCCACGCAGTGCCGCCTATGGTGACCCCAGGCAGTGCCGCCTGTTGTGACCCCAGGCAGTGCCACCAGTGGTGACCCCAGGCAGTACTACATGTGGCTGACCCCAGGCAGTGCCGCATGTGGTGACCCCAGGTAGTGCCGCCTGTGGTGACCCCAGGCATTGCCGCCTATAGTGACCCCAGGCAGTGCCGCCTGTGGCTGACCCCAGGCACTGTCGCCTGTGGCTGACCCCAGGCAGTGCCGCCTGTGGTTGACCCCAGGCATTGCCGTCTATGGCTGATCCCAGGCAGTGCCGCCTGTGGCTGACCCCAAGCAGTGCCACCTGTGGCTGACCACATGCAGTGCCTCATGTGGTGACCCCAGGCAGTGCCGCCTATGGTGACCCCGGGCAGTGCCGCCTGTGGCGGACCCCAGGCAGTGCCGCCTGTGGCTGACCCCAGGCAGTGTTGCCTATGGTGACCCTAGGCAGTGCCGCTTATGGTGACCCCAAGCAGTGCCGCCTAAGGTGACCCCAGGCAGTGCCGCCTATGGTGACCCCAGGCAGTGCCGCCTGTTGTGACCCAAGGCAGTGCCGCCTGTGGTGACCCCAGGCTGTGCCGCCTGTGGCTGACCCCAGGCAGTGCCGCCTGTGGCTGACCCCAGGCAGTGCCACCTAGGGTGACCCCAGGAAGTGCCGCCTAAAGTGACCCCAGGCAGTGCCACCTATGGTGACCCCAGGCAGTGCCGCCTAAGGTGACCCCAGGCAGTGCCACCTATGGTGTCCCCAGGCAGTGCCGCCTGTTGTGACCCCATGCAGTGCCGCCTGTTGTGACCCTTTACAGTGCCGAATGTGGCTGACACAGACAGTGCCACTTGTTGTGACCCCAGGTATTACCGCCTGTGGTGACCCCAGGCAGTACCGCCTATGGTGACCCCAGGCAGTGCCGCCTGTTGCTGACCCCAGGCAGTACCGCCTGTGGTGACCCCAGGCAGTGCCGCCTGTTACTGACCCCAGGCAGTGCCGCCTGTGGTGATCCTAGGCAGTGGCACCTGTGGTGACCCCAGGCAGTACCGCCTGTGGTGACCCCAGGCAGTGCCGCCTGTAGTGACCCCAGGCAGTGCCGACTGTGGAGACCCCAGGCAGTGCCGCCTGTGACTGACTCCAAGCAGTGCCGCCTGTTGTGACCCCAGGCAGTGCCTCCTGTGGATGACTCCAAGCAGTTCCGCCTGTGACTGATCCCAGGCAGTGCCACCTGGGGTGACCCCAGGCAGTGCCGCCTAAGGTGACAACAGGCAGTGCCGCCTATGGTGACCCCAGGCAGTGCCACCTGTGGTGACCCCAAGCAGTGCCACCTGTGGCTGACCACATGCAGTGCCTCCTGTGGTGACCCAAGGCAGTATACCGCCTGTGGGTGACCCCAGGCAGTGCCGCCTGTGGTTGACCCCAGGCAGTGCCGCCTGTGGCTGACCCCAAGCAGTGCCACCTGTGGCTGACCACATGCAGTATCTCCTGTGGTAACCCCAGGAAGTGCCGCCTGTGGTGACCCCAGGCAGTGCCGCCTGTGGCTGACCGCAGGCAGTGTTGCCTATGGTGACCCCAGGCAGTGCCGCATGTTGTGACCCCAGACAGTGCCACCTGTTTTGACCCAAGGCAGTATACCGCCTGTGGTTGACCCCAGGCAGTGCCGCCTGTGGTTGACCCCAGGCAGTGCCGCCTGTGGCTGACCCCAAGCAGTGCCACCTGTGGCTGACCACATGCAGTGCCTCCTGTGGTAACCCCAGGAAGTGCCGCCTGTGGTGACCCCAGGCAGTGCCGCCTGTGGCTGACCGCAGGCAGTGTTGCCTATGGTGACCCCAGGCAGTGCCGCATGTTGTGACCCCAGACAGTGCCACCTGTGGTGACCCAAGGCAGTTCATCCTCTGGTGACCATAGGCAGTGCCGCCTGTGGTGACCACAAGATGTGCCGCCTAAGGTGACCCCATGCAGTGCCGCCTATGGTGACCCTAGGCAGTGCAGCCTGTTGTGACCCAAGGCAGTGTCGCCTGTGGTGACCCCAGGCAGTGCCGCCTGTTGCTGACCCTAGGCAGTGCCGCCTAAGGTGACCCCAGGCAGTGCCACCTATGGTGACTCAAGGCGGTGCCGCCTGTGGTGACCTCAGGCAGTACCGCCTGTGGTGACCTCAGGCAGTACCGCCTGTGGTGACCTCAGGCAGTACCACCTGTGGTGACCTCAGGCAGTACCACCTGTGGTGACCTCAGGCACTGTCTCATGTGGCTGACCCCAGGCAGTGCTGCCTGTGGCTGACCCAAGGCAGTGCTGCCTGTGGCCGACCCCTGGCAGTGTTGCCTGTGGTGACCCCAGGCAGTGCCGCCTGTGGTGACCCCAGGCAGTGCCCCCTGTGGTGACCCCAGGCAGTGCCGCCTGTGGTGACCCCAGGCAGTGCCGCCTGTGGTGACCCCAGGCAGTGCCGACTGTGGTGACCCCTGGCAGTGCTGCTTGTGGATGACCCCAGGCAGTGCCGCCTGTGGTAACCCCAGGTAGTGCCACCTGTGGTGACCCCAGGTTTTGCCACCTGTGGTGACCCCAGGCAGTGCCGCCTGTGGTGACCCCGGGCAGTGCCGCCTGTGGTGACCCCAGGCAGTGCCGCCTGTGGCGGACCCCCAGGCAGTGCTGCCTGTGGTGACCCCAGGCACTGCCGCCTGTTGTGACTCCAAGCAGTGCCACCTGTGGTGACCCCAGGCAGTGATGACTGTGGTGACCCCAGGCAGTGATGACTGTGGTGACCCCAGGCAGTGCGACCTATGTCTGGCCCAATCCAGTGCCGCCTAGGGTGACCCCAGGCAGTGTCGCCTGTGGCTGACCCCAGGCAGTGCCACCTATAGCTGACCCAATCCAGTGCCGCCTGTGGTGACCCCAGGCAGTGTCGCCTGTGGCTGACCCCAGGCAGTGCCACCTGTGGTGACCCCAGGCAGTACAGCCTCTGGTGACCCCAGGCAGTGCCACCTGTGGTGACCCCAGGCAGTACATCCTCTGGTGACCCCAGGCAGTGCCACCTGTGGTGAACCCAGGCAGTGCCACCTGTGGTGACCCCAGGCAATACAGCCTCTGGTGACCCCAGGCAGTGCCGCCTGTGGTGACCCTAGGCAGTGCCACCTGTGGTGACCCAAGGCAGTGCCACCTGTGGTGACCCCAGGCAGTGCCACCTGTGGTGACCCCAGGCAGTGCCGCCTGTGGTGACCCCGGGCAGTGCCGCCTGTTGTGACTCCAAGTAGACCACCTGTGGTGACCCCAGGCAGTTTCGCCTGTGGCTGACCCCAGGCAGTGCCACCTGTGGTGACCCCAGGCAGTGCCGCCTGTGGCTGACCCTAGTCAGTGGCGCCTGAGGTGACCCCAAGCAGTGCCGCCTGTGGTGACCCCAGGCAGTGCCGCCTGTTGTGACCACAGGCAGTGCCGCCTGTGGTGACCCCAGGCAGTGCCGCCTATGGTGACCCCAGGCAGTGCCGCCTGTTGTGACCCCAGGCAGTGCCACCAGTGGTGACCCCAGGCAGTGCTACCTGTGGCTGACCCCAGGCAGTGCCGCATGTGGTGACCCCAGGTAGTGCCGCCTGTTGTGACCCCAGGCAGTACCGCCTGTGGTGACCCCAGGCAGTACCGCCTATGGTGACCCCAGGCAGTGCCGCCTGTTGTGACCCCAGGCAGTGCCACCTGTAGTGACCCCAGGCAGTGCCACCTGTGGTGACCCCAGGCAGTGCCGCGTGTGGTGACCCCAGGCAGTGCCGCCTGTGGTGACCCCAGGCAGTGCCGCCTGTGATGAACCCAGGCAGTGCCACCTGTGGCTGACCCCATCCAGTGCCGCCTGTGGTGACCCAGGCAGTGCCGCCTGTTGTGACCCTAAAAAGTGCCGAATGTGGCTGACACATTCATTGCCGCATGTGGTTGACTCCAGGCAGTGCCGCCTGTGGCTGACCCAAGGCGGTGCCGCCTGTGGTGACCCCAGGAAGTGCCACCTGTGGTGACCCCAGGCAGTACCCCCTGTGGTGACCTCAGGCAGTACTGCCTGTGGTGACCCCAAGCAGTACTGCCTGTGGTGACCCCAGGCAGTACCGCCTGTGGGTGACCCCAGGCAGTACTGAATGTGGCTGACCCCAGGAAGAGCCGTCTGTGGCTGACCCCAGGTAGTACCGCCTGCGGTGACCCCAGGTAGTACCGCCTGTGGTGACCCCAGGCAGTGCCGCCTGTGGTGACCCCAGGCAGTACCGTCTGTGAGTGACCCCAGGCAGTACTGCCTGTGGCTGACCCCAGGAAGAGCCGTCTGTGGCTGACCCCAGGCACTGTTGCCTGTGGCTGACCCCAGGCAGTGCCGCCTGTGGCTGAACCCAGGCATTGCCGCCTGTGGCTGACCCCAGGCATTGCCGTCTGTGGCTGACCCCAGGCAGTGCTGTCTGTGGCAGATCCAAGGCAGCGCTGTCTGTGGCTGACCCCAGGCAGTGTCGCCTGTGGTGACCCCAGGCAGTGCCGCCTGTTGTGACCCCAGGCAGTGCCATCTGTGGCTGACCCCAGGCAGTGTCGCCTGTGGGGGACCCCAGGTGCTTCCTGTGGCTGACCCCTGGCAGTGTTACCTATGGTGACCCCAGGCAGTGCCGCCTGTCGTGACCCCAGGCAGTGCCGCCTGTGGTGACCCCAGGCAGTGTCGCCTGTGGTGACCCCAGACAGTGCCGCCTGGGGTGACCCCAGGCAGTGCCGCCTGTTGTGACCCCAGGCAGTGCCGCCTGTGGTGACCCCAGGCAGTGTCGCCTGTGGTGACCCCAGACAGTGCCGCCTGTGGTGACCCCTGGCAGTGCCAACTGTGGCTGACCCCAGGCAGTGCATCCTGTGGTCACCCTAGGCAGTGCCACCTGTGATGAACCCAGGCAGTGCCACCTGTGGGTTGACCCCATCCAGTGCCGCCTGTGGTGACCAAGGCAGTGCCGCCTGTTGTGACCCTAAACAGTGCCGAATGTGGCTGACACAGGCATTGCCGCCTGTGGCTGACCCCAAGCATTGCCGTCTGTGGCTGACCCCAAGCAGTGCTGTCTGTGGCTGACCCAAGGCAGTGCTGTCTGTGGCTGACCCCAGGCAGTGTCGCCTGTGGTGACCCCAGGCAGTGCCGCATGTTGTGACCCCAGACAGTGCCACCTTTGGTGACCCAAGGCAGTATACCGCCTGTGGTGACCCCAGGCAGTTCATCCTGTGGTGACCATAGGCAGTGCCGCCTATGGTGACCCTAGGCAGTGCCGCCTGTGGTGACCCCAGGCTGTGCCGCCTGTGGTGACCCCAGGCAGTGCCGCCTGTTGTTGACCCCAGGCAGTGCCACCTGGGGGGACCCCAGGCAGTGCCGCCTAAGGTGACCCCAGGCAGTGCCACCTATGGTGACCCCAGGCAGTGCGGCCTGTTGTGACCCCAGGCAGTGCCGCCTGTGGCTGACTCAAGGCGGTGCCGCCTTTGGTGTCCCCAGGAAGTGCCGCCTGTGGTGACCCCAGACAGTACCGCCTGTGGTGACCCCAGGCAGTGCCACCTGTGGTGACCCCAGGCAGTGCAGCCTCTGGTGACCCCAGGCAGTACAGCCTCTGGTGACACTAGGCAGTGCCACCTGTGGTGACCCCAGGCAGTGCCACCTGTGGTGACCCCAGGCAGTGCCGCCTGTGGTGACCCCGGGCAGTGCCGCCTGTGGTGACCCCAGGCAGTGCCGCCTGTGGCGGACCCCCAGGCAGTGCTGCCTGTGGAGACCCCAGGCAGTGCCACCAATGGTGACCCCAGGCAGTGCCGCCTGTTGTGACTCCAAGCAGTTCCACCTGTGGTGACCCCAGGCAGTGATGACTGTGGTGACCCCAGGCAGTGATGACTGTGGTGACCCCAGGCAGGGATGACTGTGGTGACCCCAGGCAGTGCGTCCTATGGCTGGCCCAATCCAGTGCGCCTGGGGTGACCCCAGGCAGTGTCGCCTGTGGCTGACCCCAGGCAGTGCCACCTATAGCTGACCCAATCCAGTGCCGCCTGGGGTGACCCAAGGCAGTGCCGCCTGTGGCTGACCCCAGGCAGTGCCACCTATAGCTGACCCAATCCAGTGCCGCCTGTGGTGACCCCAGGCAGTGTCGCTTGTGGCTGACCCCAGGCAGTGCCACCTGTGGTGACCCCAGGCAGTGCCACCTGTGGTGACACCAGGCAGTACAGCCTCTGGTGACACTAGGCAGTGCCACCTGTGGTGACCCCAGGCAGTGCCACCTGTGGTGACCCCAGGCAGTGCCACCTGTGGTGACCCCAGGCCGTACAGCCTCTGGTGACACTAGGCAGTGCCACCTGTGGTGACCCCAGGCAGTGCCACCTGTGGTGACCCCAGGCAGTACAGCCTCTGGTGACCCCAGGCAGTACAGCCTCTGGTGACACTAGGCAGTGCCACCTGTGGTGACCCCAGGCAGTGCCACCTGTGGTGACCCCAGGCAGTGCCACCCGTGGTGACCCCAGGCAGTACAGCCTCTGGTGACACTAGGCAGTGCCACCTGTGGTGACCCCAGGCAGTGCCGCCTTTGGTGACCCCAGGCAGTGCCGCCTGTGGTGACCGCAGGCAATACAGCCTCTGGTGACCCCAGGCAGTGCCACCTGTGGTGACCCCAAGCAGTGCCACCTGTGGTGACCCCAGGCAGTGCCACCTGTGGTGACCCCAGGCAGTGCCACCTGTGGTGACCCCAGGCAGTACAGCCTCTGGTGACCCCAGGCAGTGCCACCTGTGGTGACCCCAGGCAATACAGCCTCTGGTGACCCCAGGTAGTTTCGCCTGTGGCTGACCCCAGGCAGTACCACCTGTAGGGACCCCAGGCAGTGCCACCTGTGGTGACCCCAGGCAGTTCCGCCTGTGGTGACCCCGGGCAGTGCCGCCGGTTGTGACTCCAAGTAGGCCACCTGTGGTGACCCCAGGCAGTGCCGCCTGTGGCTGACCCTAGTCAGTGGCGCCTGTGGTGACCCCAGGCAGTACTGCCTATGGTGACCCCAGGCAGTGCCGCCTGTTGTGACCCCAGGCAGTGCCACCAGTGGTGACCCCTGGCAGTGCTACCTGTGGCTGACCCCAGGCAGTGCCGCATGTGGTGACCCCAGGTAGTGCCGCCTTTTGTGACCCCAGGCAGTACCGCTTGTGGTGACCCCAGGCTGTGCCGCCTATGGTGACCCCAGGCAGTGCCGCCTATGGTGACCCCAGGCAGTGCCACCTAGGGTGACCCCAGGCAGTGCCGCCTAAAGTGACCCCAGGCAGTGCCACCTATGGTGACCCCAGGCAGTGCCGCCTGTGGCTCACGCAAGGCGGTGCCGCCTGTGGTGACCCCAGGAAGTGCCACCTGTGGTGACCCCAGGCAGTACCTCCTGTGGTGACCCCAGGCAGTACCGCCTGTGGGTGACCCCAGGCAGTACTGCCTGTGGCTGACCCCAGGAAGAGCCGTCTGTGGCTGACCCCAGGTAGTACCGCCTGTGGTGACCCCAGGAAGTACCGCCTGTAGTGACCCCAGGCAGTGCCGCCTGTGGTGACCCCAGGCAGTGCCGCCTGTTGTGACCCCAGGCAGTGCCATCTGTAACTGACCCCAGGCAGTGTCGCCTGTGGCGGACCCCAGGTGCTGCCTGTGTTTGACCCCTGGCAGTGTTACCTATGGTGACCCCAGGCAGTGCCGCCTGTGGTGACCCCAGGCAGTGCCGCCTGTGGTGACCCCAGGCAGTGTCGCCTGTGGAGACCCCAGACAGTGCCGCCTGTGGTGACCCCAGGCAGTGCCGCCTGTGGTGACCCCAGGCAGTGTCGCCTGTGGTGACCCCAGGTAGTGTCGCCTTTGGTGACCCCAGACAGTGCCGCCTGTGGTGACCCCAGGCAGTGCCAACTGTGGCTGACCCCAGGCAGTGCCGCCTGTGGTGAACCTAGGCAGTTCCGCCTGTTGTGACCCCAGGCATTGCCGCCTGTGATGAACCCAGGCAGTGCCACCTGTGGCTGACCCCATCCAGTGCCGCCTGTGGTGACCCAGGCAGTGCCGCCTGTTGTGACCCTAAACAGTGCCGAATGTGGCTGACACAGGCATTGCCGCCTGTGGTTGGCCCAAGGCAGTGCCACCATTGGTTGACCCCAGGCAGTGCCGCCTGTGGCTGACCCCAAGCAGTGCCGCCTGTGGCTGACCCCAAGCAGTGCCACCTGTGGCTGACCACATGCAGTGCCTCATGTGGTGACCCTAGGCAGTTCATCCTGTGGTGACCATAGGCAGTGCCACCTAGGGTGACCCAGGCAGTGCCGCCTAAGGTGACCCCAGGCAGTGCCACCTATGGTGACCCCAGGCAGTGCCACCTAGGGTGACCCAAGGCGGTGCCGCCTAAGGTTACCTAAGGCAGTGACGCCTATGGTGACCCCAGGCAGTGCCACCTAGGGTGACCCAGGCAGTGCCGCCTAAGGTGACCCCAGGCAGTGACACCTTTGGTGACCCCAGGCAGTGCCGCCTAAGGTGACCTAAGGCAGTGCCGCCTATGGTGACCCTAGGCAGTGCCACCTAGGGTGACCCAGGCAGTGCCGCCTAAGGTGACCCCAGGCAGTGCCACTTATGGTGACCCCAGGAAGTGCCGCCTGTGGCTGACCCAAGGCGGTGCCGCCTGTGGTGACCCCAGGAAGTGCCACCTGTGGTGACCCCAGGCAGTACCGCCTGTGGTGACCCCAGGCAGTGCCGTCTGTGGTGACCCCAGGCAATGCCGCTTTTGGCTCACCCCAGGCAGTACCGCCTGTGGTGACCCCAGGCAGTACCGCCTGTGGGTGACCCCAGGAAGAGCCGTCTGTGGCTGACCCCAGGTAGTACCGCCTGTGGTGACCCCAGGTAGTACCACCTGTGGTGACCCCAGGCAGTGCCGCCTGTGGTGACCCCAGGTAGTACCGCCTGTGGTGACCCCAGGCAGTACCGCCTGTGGGTAACCCCAGGCAGTACTGCCTGTGGCTGACCCCAGGAAGAGCCGTCTGTGGCTGACCCCAGGCATTGCCGCCTGTGGCTGACCCCAGGCATTGCCGTCTATGGCTGACCCCAGGCGTTGCCGTCTATGGCTGATCCCAGGCAGTGTCGCCTGTTGTGACCCCAGGCAGTGTCGCCTGTGGTGAACCCAGGCAGTGCCACCTTTGGCTGACCCCATCCAGTGCCGCCTGTTTTGACCCAGGCAGTGCCGCCTGTTGTGACCCTAAACAGTGCCGAATGTGGCTGACCCCAGACAGTGCATCCTGTGGTCACCCTAGGCAGTGCCGCCTGTGGTGAATCCAGGCAGTGCCACCTGTTCTGACCCCAGGCAGTGCCGCCTGTGATGAACCCAGGCAGTGCCACCTTTGGCTGACCCCATCCAGTGCCGCCTGTATTGACCCAGGCAGTGCCGCCTGTTGTGACCCTAAACAGTGCCGAATGTGGCTGACACAGGCATTGCCGCCTGTGGCTGACCCCAGGCATTGCCGTCTGTGGCTGACACAAGGCAGTGCTGTCTGTGGCTGACCCCAGGCAGTGTCGCCTGTGGTGACCCCAGGCAGTGCCGCATGTTCTGACCCCAGACAGTACCACCTGTGGTGACCCAAGGCAGTATACCGCCTGTGGTGACCCCAGGCAGTTCATCCTGTTTTGACCATAGGCAGTGCCGCCTGTGGTGACCCCAAGCAGTGCCGCCTAAGGTGACCCCAGGCAGTGCCGCCTATGGTTACCCTAGGCAGTGCCGCCTGTTGTGACCCAAGGCAGTGCCGCCTGTGGTGACCCCAGGCTGTGCCGCCTGTGGTGACCCCAGGCAGTGCCGCCTGTTGTTGACCCCAGGCAGTGCCACCTGGATGGACCCCAAACAGTGCCGCCTAAGGTGACCCCAGGCAGTGCCACCTATGGTGACCCCAGGCAGTGCGGCCTGTTGTGACCCCAGGCAGTGCCGCCTGTGGCTGACTCAAGGCGGTGCCGCCTTTGGTAACCCCAGGAAGTGCCGCCTGTGGTGACCCCAGACAGTACCGCCTGTGGTGACCCAAGGCAGTGCCACCTGTGTCGACCCCAGGCAGTGCAGCTTTTAGCTGACCCCAGGTAGCACTGCCTGTGGTGACCCCAGGTAGCACTGTCTGTGGTGACCCCAGGTAGTACCGCCTGTGGTGACCCCACGCAGTACTGCCTGTGGCTGACCCCAGGCAGAGCCGTCTGTGGCTGACCCCAGGCACTGTCGCATGTGGCTGACCCCAGGCAGTGCCGCCTGTGGCTGATCCCAGGCAGTGCCGCCTGTGGCTGACCCCAGGCAGTGCCGCCTGTAGTGACCCCAGGCAGTGCCGCCTGTGGTGACCCCAGGCAGTGCCGCCTGTAGTGACCCCAGCCAGTGCCGCCTGTGGTGACCCCAGGCAGTGCCGCCTGTAGTGACCCCAGGCAGTGCCGCCTGTGGTAACCCCAGGTAGTGCCACCTGTGGTGACCCCAGGCAGTGCCGCCTGTGGTGACCCCGGGCAGTGCCGCCTGTGGTGACCCCAGGCAGTGCCGCCTGTGGCGGACCCCCAGGCAGTGCTGCCTGTGGAGACCCCAGGCAGTGCCGCCAATGGTGACCCCAGGCAGTGCCGCCTGTGGCTGACCCCAAGCAGTGCCACCTATAGCTGACCCAATCCAGTGCCGCTTGTGGTGACCCCAGGCAGTGTCGCCTGTGGCTGACCCCAGGCAGTGCCACCTGTGGTGACCCAAGGCAGTGCCACCTGTGGTGACCCCAGGCAGTGCCACCTGTGGTGACCCCAGGCAGTGCCACCTGTTGTGACCCCAGGCAATACAGCCTCTGGTGACCCCAGGCAGTGCCACCTGTGTTGACCCCAGGCAATACAGCCTCTGGTGACCCCAGGCAGTGCCACCTGTTGTGACCCCAGGCAATACAGCCTCTAGTGACCCCAGGCAGTGCCACCTGTGGTGACCCCAGGCAATACAGCCTCTGGTGACCCCAAGCAGTGCCACCTGTGGTGACCCCAGGCAGTGCCACCTGTGGTGACCCCAGGCAGTGCCACCTGTTGTGACCCCAGGCAATACAGCCTCTGGTGACCCCAGGCAGTGCCACCTGTGGTGACCCCAGGCAGTGCCACCTGTGGTGACCCTAGGCAGTGCCACCTGTGGTGACCCAAGGCAGTGCCACCTGTGGTGACCCCAGGCAGTGCCGCCTGTGGTGACCCCAGGTAGTTTCGCCTGTGGTGACCCCAGGCAGTACCACCTGTGGGGACCCCAGGCAGTACCACCTGTGGGGACCCCAGGCAGTGCCACCTGTGGTGACCCCAGGCAGTGCCGCCTGTGGTGACCTCGGGCAGTGCCGCCTGTTGTGACTCCAAGTAGGCCACCTGTGGTGACCCCAGGCAGTGCCACCTGTTGTGACCACAGGCAGTGCCACCTGTGGTGACCCCAGGCAGTGCCGCCTGTTGTGACCACAGGCAGTGCCGCCTGTGGTGACCCCAGGCAGTGCCGCCTGTGGTGACCCCAGGCAGTGCCGCCTGTTGTGACCACAGGCAGTGCCGCCTGTGGTGACCCCAGGCAGTGCCGCCTGTGGTGACCCCAGGCAGTGCCGCCTGTTGTGACCCCAGGCAGTGCCACCAGTGGTGACCCCAGGCAGTGCTACCTGTGGCTGACCCCAGGCAGTGCCGCATGTGGTGACCCCAGGTAGTGCCGCCAGTTGTGACCCAAGGCAATACCGCCTGTGGTGACCCCAGGCTGTGCCGCCTATGGTGACCCCAGGCAGTGCCGCCTATGGTGACCCCAGGCAGTGCCACCTAGGGTGACCCCAGGCAGTGCCGCCTAAAGTGACCCCATGCAGTGCCACCTATGGTGACCCAGGCAGTGCCGCCTAAGGTGACCCCAGGCAGTGCCACCTATGGTGACCCCAGGCAGTGCCGCCTATGGTGACCCTTGGCAGTTCATCCTGTGGTGACCATAGGCAGTGCCACCTAGGGTGACCCAGGCAGTGCCGCCTAAGGTGACCCCAGTCAGTGCCACCTAAGGTGACCCCAGTCAGTGCCACCTATGGTGACCCCAGGCAGTGCCACCTAGGGTGACCCAAGGCGGTGCCGCCTAAGGTGACCTAAGGCAGTGCCGCCTATGGTGACCCCAGGCAGTGCCACCTAGGGTGACCCAGGCAGTGCCGCCTAAGGTGACCCCAGGCAGTGCCACCTATGGTGACCCCAGGCAGTGCCGCCTAAGGTGACCTAAGGCAGTGCCGCCTATGGTGACCCTAGGCAGTGCCACCTAGGGTGACCCAGGCAGTGCCGCCTAAGGTGACCCCAGGCAGTGCCACCTATGGTGACCCCAGGCAGTGCCGCCTGTGGCTGACCCAAGGCGGTGCCGCCTGTGGTGACCCCAGGAAGTGCCACCTGTGGTGACCCCAGGCAGTACCGCCTGTGGTGACCCCAGGCAGTACCGCCTGTGGTGACCCCAGGGAGTACCGCCTGTGGTGACCCCAGGCAGTGCCGCCTGTGGTGACCCCAGGCAGTACCGCCTGTGGGTGACCCCAGGAAGAGCCGTCTGTGGCTGACCCCAGGTAGTACCGCCTGTGGTGACCCCAGGGAGTACCGCCTGTGGTGACCCCAGGCAGTACCGCCTGTGGTGACCCCAAGCAGTACCGCCTGTGGGTGACCCCAGGAAGAGCCGTCTGTGGCTGACCCCAGGTAGTACCGACTGTGGTGACCCCAGGCAGTACCGCCTGTGGGTGACCCCAGGCAGTACTGCCTGTGGCTGACACCAGGCACTTTTGCCTGTGGCTGACCCCAGGAAGTGCCGCCTGTGGCTGACCCCAGGCATTGCCGCCTGTGGCTGACCCCAGGCATTGCCGTCTATGGCTGATCCCAGGCAGTGCCGTCTGTGGCTGACCCCAGGCAGTGTCGCCTGGTGCGGACCCCAGGTGCTGCCTGTGGTGACCCCAGGCCGTGCCGCCTGTGGTGACCCCAGGCAGTGCCGCCTATTGTTACCCCAGGCAGTGCCGCCTGTGGTCACCCTAGGCAGTGCCGCCTGTGGTGACCCCAGGCAGTGCCGCCTGTTGTGACCCCAGGCAGTGCCGCCTGTGATGAACCCAGGCAGTGCCACCTGTGGTGACCCCAGGCAGTGCCACCTGTGGTGACCCCAGGCAGTGCCGCCTGTGATGACCGCAAGCAGTATCACCTGTGGCTGACCCCAGGCAGTACCGCCTGTGGTGACCTAAGGCAGTGCCGCCTGTTGTGACCCCAGGCAGTGCCGCCTGTGGTGATCCCAGGCAGTGCCACCTGTGATGACCCCAGGCAGTGATGCCTGTGGCTGACCGCAGGCAGTGCCACCTGTGATGACCCCAGGCAATGCCGCCTGTGACTGACTCCATGCAGTGTCGCCTGTTGTTGACCCCAGGCAGTGCCGCCTGTGGTGACCCCAGGCAGTGCCGCCTTTAAAGTGACCCCAGGCAGTGCCATCTGTGGTGACCCCAGGCAGTGCCGCCTGTGGTGACCCCAGGCAGTGCCGCCTTTGGTGACCCCAGGCAGTGCCGCCTGTTGTGACCCCAGGCAGTGCCGCCTGTTGTGACCCCAGGGAGTGCCGCCTGTGGTGACCCCAGGCAGAGCCGCCTTTGGTGACCCCAGGCAGTGCCGCCTGTTGTGACCCCAGGCAGTGCCGCCTGTGGTGATCCCAGGCAGTGCCACCTGTGATGACCCCAGGCAGTGCTGCCTGTGGCTGACCCCAGGCAGTGCCACCTGTGTTGACCCCAGGCAGTGTTGCCTGTGGTGACCCCAGGTAGTGTTGCCTGTGGCTGACCCCAGGCAGTGCCGCCTGTGGCTGACCCCAGGCAGTGTCGCCTGTGACTGACCTCAGGTGCCGCCTTTGGCTGACCCCTGACAGTGCCACCTGCCATGGGTCAGGTGGCACTGCCAGGGGTGCCACCTGACACCCCTGGCATTGAGGGTGCCAGGAGGCATAAACATTGAGGGTGCGGCTAGCTTTGTGGTTGACATAAAATAATATCAATGGGGAGAATGATGTTTGGGGAGAATGACACTTGATTAGACTAGAATGTTGATATGTGGGGAGAATGATACTAGATTAGAAAAGGTTTTGAATCATCTGCAGGAGCACAATCTGAAAATTAATAAGGGTAAAATGATGTTAAAGACCAAATGTATTGAGTATCTGGGTATTATATTTCAGGTAAGGGCTTTACTCCTTCTCACAAAAATGTGGCGCAATAGTGGATGTCCGAGTTCCTACAACAGTGGGGAGAAAAACAGTCTTTTGTGGGGATTGTGACTTACTTTTATAAGATCATTAAGAAATTTTCAATAAAATTTGCTCCCTTGCATGAATTGTGGAAAAAAGTGGCTAGATTTATGTAGTGAGGAGAGGAAGAGGCCTTCAGGGTGTAAAGGCACTAGTAGGTAAGGTTTGCGTGTAAGGGCACTGTGGAAAAACCGTGTAAGGGCTCAAACTTGGAAGCCATACTCTCGAGTACATACTAACAAATCCCGTCCTTACTTCCTTACTTATGATATAGATAAGTTATTTTAAAAAAAATATTAAGAGTTGGAAGGATAATTTACTATTATCAGAGAAGATTGCTCTGGATGCTGCCTGCACTCAAGCAGCAGCCAAACTATCCAGCGTCTTGAAAAAGGTCAATGACACCCCCGGAACCATCCAAGCATGGCGCAACCTTCTCCTGTTTGGTAACATATGCCTAGATGTCCCTGCAAGGAGAGACAAATCACTAGCTTCCTCAGTCATTATGGCTATAAATAGTTTTCCTAGAGAGGACAACCAGGCACCCCTCCTCACCCGTGCCAAAAATACCCACCGCAGGAAAGGTATTAACAACAGAACCGAGGCATCCAAAATCATAGCAACAGTCTGCAAGAAAATAGAAGTAGGCAACGCATTAGGGGCGATCAGAATCATCACCAGCGAGGACACAGTTGCCACCAGAGACGCCGATACAGCACAAGCCCTGAGAGAAAAACACCCACCTAGAGCTCGACTTGACGACAGTGTTCCACTAGTCGTTTTCACCAGAGCAGAACCCCTGTGTGTGCTCGAATCCGTGGTGTATAAAGTAGCTTAATCCTTCCCATCAGGATCAGCAGGCAGGTTCACAGGACTAAGACCCACCCACATCAAACAAATGCTCAACCCTGCACTGGGTGACATTGCACAGGGCCTCCTGGTGGAACTAACTACATTCTCCAACACATGTCTAGCTGGCAACATACCGGAGAGCTTACTGCCTCTCTTTTTGGCTCAACCCTCTGTGCCCTCAGGAAAAAGAATAGAGGGATAAGACCGATAGCTGTCGGCAATTCACTCCAGCGCCTCGTCGCTAAGGCTGCTGCTAGAACAGTCAGCCAGGCAGCAGCAGAAATGCTGATGCGAAAACAGCTTGGATTTGGCATTCCCCAAGGGTGTGAGGCAGCGGCTCATGCAGCTAGAGCCTACATTGCCAACATTACGGATGAGAAAAGGCCCTGATAAAACTAGATTTCAAAAATGCTTTCAATCTGGTAGGACGGGATGCAGTACTCAGTGCGATTCATCACTTTTTTCTATCCCTCTACCTGTTTGTAAACTCATGTTACAGCAAGAATCTAACTCTGCTATTCGGGGAACATGAAATTGGATCACAAGAAGGTGTCCAACAGGGTAACCCCTTTGCTCCTTTTCTTTTCTGCCTAGTCATCAAAGTCACCAATTACCTGTCCAGTGAGCTCAACATTTGGTTGTTGGACGTTGGTACTCTAGCTAGCTCCCCAAACTCCCTCCTGGATGACATAAGAATAATTCAGGAGCAAGGAACAAATCTAGGCCTCACCCTGAACACTTCCAAGTGCGAAATAACCTCAACCCACCAGCACATAATAGAGCAAATCAAGGTTGTTTTGCCTGACATTCATACAACCACCCCTGAGGACAGCACACTCCTAGGTCCTCCTCTTGGAGGGAATGCCATCGACGAGGTCCTAGGTAAGAAGATCACTGTCCTGAAGAGGATGAACGAGAGGATTGAAGACATCGATGCTCATGATGCACTTTACCTCATCACCAGATGCTTGTCCCTCCCCAGGGTGACCTACTTTCTAAGATGTTCGCCATCTTTTAATAATATTAAATTAGAAGAGTACTACAGTCTGCTGAAATCAATGCTAGAAAAAACCCTCAACCTTTCCCTCAGCGACTCACAGTGGAAATAGGCCTCCCTTCCTGTCAGACTCGGGGGCCTCGGCGTTTGCACAGCAACACAAATTGCTGTACCAGCATTCCTGTCCTCTTCAGTGGCATCTGATAACCTGTTGAAGGAAATCCTACCTGAGTACCTAATTCAACTGGTAGGGGTGCATAATCCCAGCTATATGGTCTGCACCACCAAATGGGTCTCTCTCATGTACGATCAGCACCCCAACCACCACCTTCTGAAGCCCATAAGCAATCCAGCTGGGATAACTGCATTGTCGACCAAGAAGCTGCGACAACACTACATGACACTACCTGACTTAGACCTGTAGCAGCTTCCCACTCATGGTGACTGTTATTAGCAGTCCCGATGTCAGTAACCGGCACACGTCTCACACCGCAGGCCCTCCGAATTGTTGGGGCTCTCCACCTCGCTGCCCCATTCCACACTGAATGCAAGTGTATTTGCGGCGAGGCAGAGGCCGACATGTATGGATGGCAAGGCCTTCTCTGCCAATGGACAGGGGCATGGCATGCAAGACACAGCGAGGTTAATGACATTATTAAGAGAATCCATACCACAGCTAGTTGTCCAGCAGAGAGAGAGAGAAACCCCATTACCTAATGTCCTACAACTCTGATGAGCCTGTTGGTTGTCCAGACAGGATCACGGTGAACCCCTGGAAGAATGGTAGACAGTTTGTGTGTGACTACACTTGCATTTCAACTTTAGTCAACACCTATGTTGACTTCAATGCTACACAGGAAGGAGATGCTGCCAATCACTAGAAGGAGCCAAATTGCGTAAATACAGAGATCTTTATCACCACTATAATTTTGTCCCCAATATATATATATATATATATATATATATATATATATATATATATATATATATATATATATATATATATATATATATATATATATATATATGTATATATATATATATATATATATATATATATATATATATATATATATATATATATATATATATATATATATATATATATATATTGGTAGCAGTCTTTCCTGTAGACATATATTATTAAATATGACCGAAAAAGTAAGATTAATAATTCTAACACGAATTTTCTCAATCTTTCGTACATTATGCTTCACTGTTGGAGGTAAATCAAAAATCACTTCTCCAAAATTCATTTTTATTTCTAGTCTGACGCGACACGGGCGCGTTTCGTAAAACTTATTACATTTTCAAAGACTTCACAAATACACAACTGAATAGAACTTGCGTTTCCCTGATTTTATATCTACATTTTGAGTGAGGTGGGAAGGGTGATGTGGCATTACATTTGAGTGAGGTGGGAAGGATGATGTGGCATTAACACAAGACAGAACACTAGAGGATATTAATAGGGTATTAAAAGTATCAACACAAGACAGAACAGAAACAATGGGTATTGAATAGAAGTGTTTGTAGAAAGCCTATTGGTCCATATTTCTTGATGCTTCTATATTGGAGCGGAGTCTTGAGGTGGGTAGAATATAGTTGTGCAATAATTGGCTGTTGATTGCTGGTGTTGACTTCTTGATGTGTAGTGCCTCGCAAACGTCAAGCCGCCTGCTATCGCTGTATCTATCGATGATTTCTGTGTTGTTTACTAGGATTTCTCTGGCGATGGTTTGGTTGTGGGAAGAGATTATATGTTCCTTAATGGAGCCCTGTTGTTTATGCATCGTTAAACGCCTAGAAAGAGATGTTGTTGTCTTGCCTATATACTGGGTTTTTTGGAGCTTACAGTCCCCAATTGGGCATTTGAAGGCATAGACGACGTTATATACCCAGTATATAGGCAAGACAACAACATCTCTTTCTAGGCGTTTAACGATGCATAAA
This sequence comes from Procambarus clarkii, assembly GCF_040958095.1. NCBI lineage: Eukaryota > Metazoa > Arthropoda > Malacostraca > Decapoda > Cambaridae > Procambarus > Procambarus clarkii. The sequence continues at coordinate 5,934,516 of NC_091181.1, read as the reverse complement.
CAACAGGGCTCCATTAAGGAACATATAATCTCTTCCCACAACCAAACCATCGCCAGAGAAATCCTAGTAAACAACACAGAAATCATCGATAGATACAGCGATAGCAGGCGGCTTGACGTTTGCGAGGCACTACACATCAAGAAGTCAACACCAGCAATCAACAGCCAATTATTGCACAACTATATTCTACCCACCTCAAGACTCCGCTCCAATATAGAAGCATCAAGAAATATGGACAATAGGCTTTCTACAAACACTTCTATTCAATACCCATTGTTTCTGTTCTGTCTTGTGTTGATACTTTTAATACCCTATTAATATCCTCTAGTGTTCTGTCTTGTGTTAATGCCACATCATCCTTCCCACCTCACTCAAATGTAATGCCACATCACCCTTCCCACCTCACTCAAAATGTAGATATAAAATCAGGGAAACGCAAGTTCTATTCAGTTGTGTATTTGTGAAGTCTTTGAAAATGTAATAAGTTTTACGAAACGCGCCCGTGTCGCGTCAGACTAGAAATAAAAATGAATTTTGGAGAAGTGATTTTTGATTTACCTCCAACAGTGAAGCATAATGTACGAAAGATTGAGAAAATTCGTGTTAGAATTATTAATCTTACTTTTTCGGTCATATTTAATAATATATATATATATATATATATATATATATATATATATATATATATATAATACAAGAGTACCACCTCTAGCTGGAAGAAGGGGGACCCATAGCCTCGGAGGAAACCACGCATAACGCATTAGAGGGAATGTTTAGATCCCCTCCAATACAGTTTCTGTGTGCTTTTCTCCTACCACCCCCTTCCATTTTTATTTTTTGTGCTTTATTATGCATTTGATGGTTACAAAATATACATGGGTTGATACAAAAATAATAATGCAAAAAAGGTGCTTAAACATTATGGATCTCTTGAAAAACACAACAATGGGAAACATTGATGAATGTCACAGGCGGGTTCGATCATTGTTGCAAGTCAAACACTTCTTCGAATTCCTCTGAAGTTGGACTAGTGCCCAAGACGCAACAGGCGTTTCCCCTCTGAATCGCAACACTGAGGCGCTGGAACAAGAAACTTTTTGCTCTCTGGTCTTTTGTAGCGCTGATCAATTTGTCCCCCAATTCCTTCAGGAACTTCAATGCACATTTTCCCCACGAACCGAGGGTCTCCGAGCCGATCGGAACAAAGCTGTAGCAGTGTGCTAGACCTCTGTATTTAATAATTTTCTGCGATTCCCTGAAAGAAGCAGTACCACCGCTTTCACGTGTGCTGTAATGGAGGTAGGTACTGGCCAGTGTGGCAGCGCACGTGTAGTCCCATACCACTTCCTTACCATCCTTCCAAGGTAGCAAGGTGACCCCATCAGGGCGCTTCTGAGGGTCGTTAGGTCTGGATAAGTGTGGTTCTCTTTGTGCCGGGCAGCGGGCTGTGGCGAGGCTCCTCTTGATGATGTCGTTGACTTCTTCATGTCTTGCAATTTTACCCTGTGATTTACGACATACCAGACCATGACGACCATATTGGTCTGCCATCGCAGTTCCGCAGATGCACCTATGTTCGGTGAGGATGGGGGCGGCAAGGAGAAGGGCAACTCCAATGCGGAGAGCGTCATGACTGAAGCGAGTACCCAGGGCTGCATTGGGCACAGCAAATAAAAAATCCCCTGCGTGGGGTGCTGTTACCGCTAGGAGGCAGGCTTTGTTTTCAGCATCAGCGTTGTCAATCATTGCTGTGACAGTCTTTTCCATTATGGGGCTATCCCAGTGGGCCTACTTGTGGTCTTTTGGGACTTGTGGTCGGGGTTGAGGGTGTGCAATGGTGTCCCATTGTCTGGCTGCTTCGATGAACGTTTGATCATGAGTTCCCGCTGTCTCTCTCATACGCTCTGGTAGGATCTGCCCTACCAATTCGTTGGCTGCTGTACATGAGGATAAGAATGCTGGAAGTGCTACCTCAGTTGACTTTCGTATGCCTATCCCTCCAAATCTCACAGGTAGTGTTGCTTGGTCCCACTGACTGTCATCTAAATCTAGGTTGAGCGCCTTCCTGAATATTGACCTGAGGAGCTCATCATATTGATGTAGAAGTGGGTTGCCAAAAGTTGGTGCACACCTTAAGAAGTATGTTAGCCTGGGCAAGGTAAGGCACTTTGTGAGAAGGTAGAGGGCATCGTGGGAGTCCAAGTCCCCAATTCTCTCTTCCATCCTCTTTAGGTCTCTAAACTTTTCGTCAAGGACTGCAGCAATGGCATTGTGGCCCAGAGGTGCTCCGAGTAGTGTGCTGTGGGTAGGTTTAACGACTGAGGCTTCTGGTAAAACTGATTTCACTGCTCTAATGATTACTTCACTGGATGCAATAATTTCGCACTTGGAGGGGTTAAGAACGAGACCCATGGACTTCCCCCGTGTCTTTGCCAGCTGTAGGTCTTCTAGCAGGGAATCTTGTGTGCCTGCCAGAGTGCCATCATCCAGGAACCAGATGTTAAGATCACTGGACAGTCTGGTTGTAATTTCTCGAACCGCTATGCAAAAGAGGAACGGTGCAAGTGGGTCACCCGGTTGAATTCCCTCTGCTGAGGTGACTTCATGTTTGCCAAACAGGAGGGTTGAGTCTTTGCTGTAGCCTGCTGACACAAACGGGAGAATGCTTGGGCAATGTTCCTGGACTGCAGTGAGGATTGCTTCCGTTTTGACCGAGTTGAAAGCGTTTTAAAAATCTAATTTTACTACTGCCTGGTCTTCAGTAAGAGAGCTAATGTAGGCTCGTGCAGCATGAGCCGCTGCTTCACAGTCTTGGGGGACTCCAAACCCCAGCTGGTTGGGTTGCAGCATGGTGGCTGCTTCCATTCGGATACTTCTGACAGCAGCCCTTGCAACTAGGCGGCGAAGGGTATTACCAACGGCAATGGGTCTGATCCCTCCCCCCTTCTTTTTCAGGGCACATAGGGATGCACCAAAGAAGAATGGTTTGATTTCATCAGGGATTAACCCGGCGAGGCAGTTGTTGACAAGCGTTGTGATTTCTGTCAGGAGCGCTTCTGCAGCTGGGCCAAGAACAGGGTTCACAATTTCCTTCACATGTTGAGGTCTTACCCCTGTGTAGCCTCATGAGGAGCCCGGGGGAAATGAAACGATAGCTTTATAAACCTCTGACTCCCGGAGGACGAGAGGTTCCTGGTAAGGGGGACTCTGACCTGTGGGGAAGGTCCACCTACGGCCCTGAGGAGGTGTTTTTCTCTCAGTGCTTGGGCTGTGGTTTCATCCCTGGGCAAAATTTTGTCCTCACTTGTG